>NW_025344333.1:0-2323 GCF_016433145.1 Gracilinanus agilis
CAATTTCCATTTCTTTGTCACCACAAAAAGAGCTGCTATAAATAATTTAGAACATATAGTTTCTTTTCTTTTTTCCTTGATCATCTTAGAAAATAAACCTTACTATCTCTTCTTGTAGGACTTTGTTTTTTTTTTTATGATACAGAGATGGTGATATATATTGTGATATATATATAGTGACATATAGAAATGCTGACGATTTATGTGGGTTTGTTTTATTTACTGCTATTTTGCCAAAATGATAAATAGTTCCAACTAATTTTTAGTTGAATCTCTAGAATTTTCCACCTATACCAACATACTGCCTATGAAAAGAGATTGTTATATTACCTTTTTGCCCATTATGATTCTTTCAATTTCTCCATAAGACTTTTTTCCTTATTCAAAGACATTTTAATTTTCCCAATTGCATGTAATAATAATTTTCAATATATGTTTTCCAAAATTATGAGATCCAAATTGTCTCCCTCCTTTCATTCTCTCCCCTCTTTTGAAGATGGTAGGAAATTTAACCTTTATAAGAATTTGATGATAAATTTATACTCTAAACCCATGTTAGCGAACCTATGCCATGCATGCCAATGGGGCTGCTCCCTTCCCCCTCACATGCATATAAAGACATTCTTCACTTCCTTTGCCCCTCCCAGCAGCCAGTGGGAACACTTCCTCCCTCCTCTGTCTGGAGTAAGGTGGGGGCTCACATGCAGCATGAGGGTTGCAGTTTGGGCACTTGGTCTCTAAAAGGTTTGCCATCACTGCTCTAAACTCTTGTTGCTCTTATTTGCCTTCTAAATGTCAGCTCCTTAAGCTTCCCTGTTGTGGTGACACTGGCACAGGATTGTCACATCGAAGAAGATACTGTGTTCTATGAGCAAAACAAAATTTCAATAGCTCAAAATAAACGTGAGGTCAGAAAATTTAAAAACATCTCTATCCCAAGTATTCATTTAGGCTCTTTGTGCCTGACTTGTGGTGGAGCCTTCAAAGCTCAGACTGCTTTAATCAGCCACCATTGGACACATTGTATATTGCCCATAATGTAGTGATGTCATTTTGGTCCTCTTCAGCTCTGAAGGACAATAACCAACCAACCAATCAAGAAAACCAGATTTGATGAAAGTATTTGATATTCAAACTTCCCAAACTACAAGAAATGCAAGAAAGGTAAACAAATTGAACAATCAAATGTAACAACAGCAACAAAAACCCAAACACACAGAAAAATCATTAAGATATTTCCTTCTAAAAGTACATAGGGAGTCAAGAGTGAAAGCAGAAATCAAATTAAAAGTTAAATAAGAGAGTTATCTTAGGTTTCTGGGTTAAGATGGCAGCAGAGTAAGAAGCAGCTCTTAACCTCTCCTGACTGAAACACACAAAACTCCTCAAGGGGACATAAAAACAAGTCCAGACAAACGGAGGAACCCCACAAAAGGGCACAGAGTGGAAGGTACGTGGAATCGAGGCATTTCCATGCTATAAAGGGGTGAAACAGCTCTCACTAAATCGCGGGCTGAGCAACCTCCCCACCCCCTACACACACAAAACCTATAGCGCCGAAGCCAGCTAAAAAGAAATAGAGCAAGTTTGGGGCACCCATCGAGTCATTGGCAGCTCCAGGGCCTGTTCCTGAGAGCACCAAGATTTAGGACCCCAAAAAGCTAAAGAAAACACACAAATTCTGAGCGCAGGAGCAGAATGCAGGCTCAGAACGCAGGCGCAGGTGGAGGCATGGGTGGAGGCAGACACAGCCACAAGCTAAAGCTCTGAAACCCTGAGTGGGGAACCAGTGCAGACGGGTACACGACTGTGGAAGCAGCGCCCTGAGACTTGTAAAGAAACCTCTGGCGGAGGATCAAGCAAGGGGGTCCACCAGGGGGCTTGACCTTAGAAAAAACCAGAACTCAGACCTCAGGAGCCAAAAGACCGCAGACAGACCCTGAGCGCAAGGATAAGCCTGAGAAGCTGCTGGGCTAATGATGGCTACCCAGTCTCAGGAAGTTCAGAAAAGAAAGATTAACAAGAAAAAGAAGTCTTTAACACTCAACAACTTTTACACAGAGAAAATCCAGACAACCAAGCAAACAGAAGAGGAGAACAAACAACCATCCAGGCCCTCCTCAAATAAGGAAAACTCTTCACAAACTATGGAAGAGTTCAAAACTGAGATTTTGAGGAAAATGGAAGAGATCTGGCAAGAAAATAACTGTTTAAAAGGTAGAATCTTGCAAATGGAAAGAGAGGCTCAGAAACCAAATGAACTGATAAGCAAATTGAACACCAGAAATGACCAGATTGAAAAGGAATACCAGAAGATTATGGG
>NW_025344334.1:0-3936 GCF_016433145.1 Gracilinanus agilis
CCTTTTACAGATGAGGAAACTGAGGCAGAATGACTTGTTCAGGGTCATACAAATAGTTTGTCATTTCCTTCTCCAGCTTTTTTTATTTGAAAAACTTTGTCTAATTAATTAATTTGGAATATTTTTCCTTGGTTACATGATTCATATTCTTTCCCTCCCCTCCTTCTAAACCCTCCCACGGCCAATGAGCAATTCCACTGGGTTTTACATGTGTCATTGATGAAAACCTATTTCCATATTATTAATATTTGCAGTAGGGTGATCGTTTAGAGTCTCCATCCCCAATCATATATCCCCATCGAACCATGTGATCAGGCAGTTGTTTTTATTTTCTGTTTCTGCTCCCACAATTCTTTCTCTGGATGTGGATAGTTTTCTTTCTCATAAATCCCTCTGGATTGTCCTGGGTCATTGCATTGCTGCTAGTAGAGAAGTCCATTATATTCAATTGTGCCACAGTGTATCAGTCTCTGTGTATAAAGTTCTCCTGGTTCTGCTTCTTTCACTCTGCATCACTTCCCGGAGGTCTTTCCAGTTCACATGGAATTCCTCCAGTTCAGTGATCGGCAAACTATGGCCAGCGGGCCAGATGCGGCCCCCTGAAATGTTCTATCCCACTGCGCAACATTCTTCCTAATCTGACAAATACAATAAGTAGGATTACAATAAAATGAAACTTGGAAAGAGTTGCCTTAGAAACAGACTGACAGACTAGCATTTCCTTTCCTTTGGCCCCCTCTTTAAAAAGTTTGCCCATCACTGCCCTAGTTCATTATTCCTTTCAGCACAATAGTATTCCATCGCCAACAGATACCACAATTTATTCAGCCTTTTCCCAATCGAAGGGTACCAAGTCTTTTCCCTTATTATCTCTTTGGGGTACAAACCCAACAGAGGTATGGCTGGATTGAAAGGCAGACAATCTTTTAAATCCCTTTGGGCATAGTTCTAAATTGTCTTCCAGAATGGTTGGATCAATTTACAACTCCACCAGCAATGCATTAGTGTCCCAATTTTGCCACTTCCCCTCCAACATTTATTACTTTCCTTTGCTGTCATTTTAGCCAATCTGCTAGGTGTGAGGTGATACCTCAGAGTTGTTTTGATTTGCATTTCTCTAATTATAAGAGATTTAGAACATTTTTTCATGTGCTTATTGATAGTTTTGATTTCTTTATCTGAAAATTACCTATTCTTGTCCCTTGCCCATTTATCAGTTGGGGAATGGCTTGATTTTTTTGTGCAATTGATTTAGTTCCTTTTAAATTTGAGTAATTAGACCTTTGTCAGAGGTTTTTGTTAAAAAGATTTTTTCCCCAATTTGTTGCTTCCCTTCTAATTTTGGTAGCATTGGTTTTGTTTGTACAAAACCTTTTTAATTTAATGTAATCAAAATTATTTATTTTACATTTTATAATTTTTTCTAACTCTTGCTTGGTTTTAAAATCTTTCCTTTCCCAAAGATCTGACAGGTAAACTATTCTATGTTCACCTAATTTACTTATAGTTTCCTTCTTTATATTCAAGTCATTCACCTATTCTGAATTTATCTTGGTGTAGGGTGTGAGATGTTGATCTAAACCTAATCTCTCCCATATTGTTTTCCAATTTTCCCAGCAGTTTTTGTCAAATAGTGGATTTTTGTCCCAAAAGTTGGGCTCTTTGGGTTGATCATACACTGTCTTGCTGACGTCACTTTCCCCAAGTCTATTCCACTGATCCTCCCTTCTGTCTCTTAGCCAGTACCATATTGTTTTGATGACCGCTGCTTTATAGTATAGCTTAATATCTGGTACTGCTAGGCCCCCTTCCTTCACTTTTTTTTTCATTATTTCCCTTGATATTCTTGATCTTTTGTTCTTCCAAATGAACTTTTTTTTATAGTTTTTTCTAATTCAGTAAAAAAGTTTTTTGGTAGTTTGATAGGTATGGCACTAAATAGGTAAATTAATTTGGGTAGAATGGTCATTTTTATTATGTTAGCTCGTCCTACCCATGAGCACTCATGTTTTTCCAATTGTTTAGATCTAGTTTTAATTGTTTGGAAAGTTTTTTGTAGTTGTGTTCGTATAATTCCTGTGTTTGTTTTGGTAGATAGATTCCCAAGTATTTTATATTGTCTAGGGGGATTTTAAATGGAGTTTCACTTTCTACCTCTTGCTGCTGTGATGTGTTGGAGATATATAGAAATGATAATGATTTATGTGCATTTATTTTGTATCCTGCAACTTTGCTAAAGTTGTTAATTATTCCTACTAGTTTTTTAGTTGATTCTCTAGGATCCTTTAAGTAGACCATCATATTATCTGCAAAGAGTAGTAGTTTAGTCTCCTCATTGCCTTTTTTAATACCTTCAATTTCTTTTTCTTCTCTGATTGCTACTGCTTCTCCAGATGAGGAAACTGAGGCAGACAGGGTAAAGTGGCTTGTTCAGAGTGATACAGTTTGCCATTTCCTTCTCTAGCTCTTTTTACAGATGAGAAAACTGAGGCAGACAGGGTAAAAGTAACTTGTCCAGGGTCACACAGATAGTTTGTCATGTCCTTCTCCATTTCCTTTTACAAATGAGGGAACTGAGGCAAACAGGGTAAAGTGACTTGTTCTGGGTCACATAGCTAACAAGGGTCTGAGGCTAGATGGCAACTCAGGTTTTCTGACTCCAGGCCCAACTCTCTACCCACTGCAGCGCCACCTACCTGTCCCTGATCTCATAGGGTTGTTGTGAAGAAAGAGCTTCATTAACCTAAAGTGCTATGGAAATGCCAGTTACTGTCATTGCCCTCCACATTTCCTCTTATCTTTTCCAATGGGAAGCATACCGCTCTGAGTCTTCCTCTGATTCCCTCCAGACATCATCTCACCTCCCCTTTGCACCATCAGTATTTGTTAAAAGACAAGGACCAAGCATGAAGGTAGAACTGGGAGAGCCGTAGTTCTAGTAAGGCTTGGGTCAAGGCAGTGATGGCAGCAGTGTTGGTAGTGGGATGGTGACAGTGATATAGAATAGAATAATGGTGGCTCCATACCCAAGACCCCCAGTGCTCCCCATTCCATTCCCCTGACCAACCCTGAGAGGCAGCTGTGGCTCAGTGGAGGGAACACGGGCTCTTGAGACAGGAAGATCTGAATTCAAATTTAGCCTCGGACATTGACTGTGTCTAACTAACTAATACAGGTCTATAGCATTCTGGGCAAATTGCCGTGCCTGTTTGCCTCGGTTTCCCCAACTGTAAAACAGGGATGACAAATAGTATCTCCCTCCCGAGGTTGTTGTGAGGATCAAATAAGATCATTGTAAAGTATTTAGCACAGAGCTTGGCACATGGTAAGTGCCATAGAAACCTTGTTCCCTTCTTTCTTCCTTCCCTGCTTTCTTTGCCATTTTCTTTTTTATTGTCAATTCAATTTCAGTCTTCTAACATCACAGACATTTTAAGGCATGAAGAACGGGGAAGAGGATGTCCCCAAAACTAGGACCCTCTGCCATATGCAGTGTTTTAAAAAGAGATCTATGTGCCAGGGCTGGAGTTGGGGAGAATTAGGGAGGAGGGAGCTCCTGGTCTTCTCTCCCCTGCCATGGCAACTACCCTGATGCAGGCCCTCATCACCTCCTGGTAAGTCTTCCTGCCCAAGGACTGGCCCTACCCTAATTCATTCTCCCTTTGGCCACTAACGCCATTTCCCTAAAGCCCAAGTTTGACCATGTCACTCCCCTACTCAAGAAACACTAGGAGCTCCCTATTGCTTCCAGGACCAAATATGAAATCCTCTGTTTGACATTCAGAACCCTTCATCACCTAGTCTCCTCCTCCTCCTCCTCTCTCCCCTCCTCTTCCTTTTCTTCTTTGTCTTCTTCGTCGTCATTATCTTTGTCTTCTCTTCCTCTTCCGTCTTCTCCTTCTCCTCCTTCCCCTCCTTCTCCTCCTCTCTTCCTCC
>NW_025344335.1:0-8117 GCF_016433145.1 Gracilinanus agilis
AATGGTACATGAACAGTTATAGAATAGATGGAAGATGTAGAGCAAATGGAACAGAGAGAGCAAATAGAATAGAACATGGAGAATGGTAAGACACATAGATACTATAGATACACGTAAAGAATAGGAAGAACCCATAAAAGAGATAGAACACAGAGATGAAAGAGAGTGATAAACTAGATGGAACAGAGAATATAAAGATGAATAGATACTAAAGAACACATTGAATAGATGGAAGAAAGACAGCTCAGAGAACCGATAGAACATATAGATGTATAGATTTGAATACATAGACTAGAACACAGGTCAGAATACAGAAATAACAAAATAGATGAATAGAAGTTAGAATAAATAGAAGAGATCAGATAGAACATCCATGTACAAAAGAGATGAATAGCTAGAATAAGTTAGAATAAAGTGAAGTGGTAGAGGACATTATTATACTGAGCACAGATCAGAAGAAGTGTCAGAAAAAATTTCATTGGCTGTTGAAAAAACAACTTTGTTATCTGGTCAGAATGCAGAGAATGAAATCTTTAAGGTTTCAGTCTTAGAATCAGAGGAGGAGGGAAAAGCTCATAGTAAATCAAACCAGAGCTTTAAAATTCTAATGAAAAGGTCACTAGCAGAGGACCTCCCCCCACCTATAAACCTCTCTTCAAAAGAGAAAAGAGATAAAAGCAGAGGAGCCTCTGCCGCTTGAAGCTCCAACTCCGCAGGCACAGCCCCCGAATATAGGGTTTAAAGGAGTCCTAAAAAATGCTCGAAAGGATGGAGACATATCATCCTGTTTCCCAGTTATTTTTAGAGCAGATGAATTGGATGATGATGAAGAAGTAGCTCCTACCTGGGAGCCTCTTCCCTACAAAGTGTTAAAAGAAATTAGGACAGCTTATGCTTCATATGGCCCTGCTTCTCCATACACTTTAACTTTGGTGAAAACTTTAGAAGGCTTTGGATCACCCCTTTGATTGGAATCATATAGCAAGATATTCCCTTTCTGCAAGGGACTACCTCTTTTGGAAATCAGAATTTGATGAATTGGCAAAATGGAAGGCAGCCATTAATAAGAAACAGGGCATCAGAGTTACTAAGGAAATGTTACTTGGAATAGATGAATGGGAATTACATGCTGATCAGATTAATTTACCTAGAGAAGCTCTAATTCAATGTACAAAGTGTGCCTTAGAGGCATGGAAAAGAATCCCAGTAACTAAGAAACTGTCCACAGGTTTGGAGAAGATTAGCCAAGGATCAGAGGAAAGATACTCAGATTTTGTAGAAAGGTTAAATCAGGAGGTAAAAAAATATACAATTGATGAATACGCAATCCGGATAATAGTCAAAAAGTTTGCCTATGACAATGCCAATAATGTGTATCAGAGCATGCTTCAAAATGTTCAAGA
Organism: Gracilinanus agilis; assembly: GCF_016433145.1. NCBI lineage: Eukaryota > Metazoa > Chordata > Mammalia > Didelphimorphia > Didelphidae > Gracilinanus > Gracilinanus agilis. Next base: position 1,404 of record NW_025344335.1, read on the forward strand.
ATCTGGGACTATTAGTGACTATGTGAAAGCTTGTGAGAACTTTACTCCAGCATATATGGAGGGTATAGCCATCGTGGCAGCCCTGAAAGGAAAAACAAAGCTATTTGTTAAAAATTGATCATGCCTTTTTGCAATAATATATGATTTGTATTGTGAACTAAAGGGTAAATTAAACTGACTATTTCAATAAGTTAAGAGAATAACCAGGCCCTGCCTTAACCCTTTCTAATCAAGATAACAGTAATGAAAACTTAATTCCAAGCAAAATTGTTCACTCTTTTCTATATTACAGGAAAGAATTACTAGATAATTTATTCATTGAGAATTTGTTGAAAAGAAAATTTTTTATCATATTTTGTAACATTATAATTTTTCATTGTGTATGTAAATCTTGGAAACCTTTCAAATGCTATTGGTAATAATTACTATTTAAGGTAAAAGTCATTGGATTTGCAACTAATATTACTCATTTATGCATTATTGATTTGGATTCACCATTCAAAAGAAAGATATCACTGATAAATAATCCTTTACTCTTACCTGAAGTCAAACAATGTTATACTCCCTTCCCTCCTTTTGCCATATTCGAAGCAAAGTAACATAATAATTGAAGCCCCAGAAATTTGAATATGTAAAGAAAGCCAATATGTTCCACTGTTTACTTAAGAAACTGTACCCATCCCAAGAGTTGTTTCAAAGAAAGTTACTTTGAACTTCTTGTAAATTAATTTATTTGTATAATTTCTGACCATCAATTGGAATAACTAATTACAAAATCAAAGAAACAAACAATATCCTAGAATTATAATATGGGGATCGAGGTTTTATCTTATTCATACAGAAAATGGATTTGATTTTTTGGATAAAAGACATTTCACTAACTATATATATAATTTTGATTTTTAAAACATTTTTTACTTAAAAAACATTGTATTTTTCTCTGAATTTTTAATTTTTTTTATTGCTTTTCCTTTATTTTTTTATATATACAATAATGGACTTTTTTCACTTTTTCTCATTTTTGTACTTAAATTACATATTATCAATATTAATCCTTTTTGATTTCACAGTAATATAAGTTTAATATTAAAGCATACCCACAAAGCCTTAGTCTATGGAAACCTGCCATGAATTGGTAAATATTATGGGACTATAATTAATGATTCTGTCTGATTCCAGAAGGGAACAAAAGAGCCACAAGGTTAAGGAGACCACCCAGTCCAATGGGATTGGTGAAAAACTGCACAATGACTAGCACCACAAGGTCAAAAAAGATCATACCAATCCAAGAAGGATTGACAAAACTTTCTAATGCCAATACTGAAGGACTTAAACTTAGCGATTGGGTTCGGGGTTGCAGCTTTTCTGACATATGTTAGAGGCTGGACTTCCTTGAGCTTCATCCTAGTTAAGTACCAAAGATTGGCCATCATCCTGGCTCAAGTACAGGCAAATCAGACCAGGAAAAGACACTTCCCTTTCTCACAAAAAATTTGGTCCTTTTCTTTCTCTTATAAGTGTGGTAACTTTCTATAGTACTGACCTCTGAATGGGTAATTGCACCATTGCTTAAATCACTTTACTTGGGCCTTGATTCAAGGACCTGCTATAACTTTATTTTTCCCTACATTTTTGCACATAAGACTTTGATATTTTACATTTCATTTACAACTTATTTTTTTCTCTTTCTTTTATTTGGATTTTCTTTTAATTTTTTAAATTTCTTTTCACAATTGATTCACACTACCCAAAAACTAAGCCATGTATCCTTAACTGATCTGGATGTTTGCCTTAACCATCTTCAGAGGTGAATGAATGTTTTATAATCTATAATGTAAAGTTGAAATTCTTTTGAGAGTAATTTCAGTATAAGAAATTTGCCATCTCCCCAGAATCCAGACAATGAACCTGTTTGAAAGAAGACACCATGAAGATGCCTGCAGAGACCTACACTGCATCAAGAAGATCCAAAATGAACTTTGGGGTGCAGTTGCTTGAACTATGGGGAATTGAATGCATTTGTTTTAATGTACACTCTTGTGCCAAAGGGAACTGCCCCCTAATTGGCTTTTTGTCAATGCACCTAGCAATCATTGGATCATTGTTTTTGTCCTCTTTTCTTTTCATCCCCAAATTTGTGTCACTTAAAAGTTTCCCTTGGCCCTCATAAGAGAAATTCACACAGCCCAACAGGTGGATGCCCTTCTCAATTTAAAAGAAAAAGGGGAATATGTAAGAAGCCAACAAGAGAATAGATAAAAATCTGAGACTCCTCTTTTGACCCCTTTTGTGATCCTTGTGATTTCTTCTTGAAAAGTATTATGGCCTTACTGAAAAGCTTTAAGTTCCTATCAAACCTGAATTTAAAGAGTTAACACTATTAACACAGCAAGGAATGCTGCTGCCTATTATAGCTAAGGCCAAGATACACCCCAAATTGGCTTTCTGATAAGAACCTAGTCAAAATTCAGCCTTGGCCTTGGTCTATTCTGAAGCCAATATTCTGTGTTTTGATGTGACATAATTTGTAACTTCTGCACATCTGCAAAGTTTCAGGTGGGGTTCTTTTGTGTGAAATGAGTCTTGATACATATGTAATAAACTCCATGCTCCTGGAGCCAGAGTTGGAAGCATGAAAGTAAAAGATATTTCCTTTGTCCTGTCCTTATTTCCTTATCAACTAAACTGTCCTTATCAGAGATGATAAAGAGATCTCCACAGTAGAACATCATATCATTGGCAAGGAGTGATAGCTTAGTCTCCTCATTGCCTATTTTAATACCTTCAATTTCTTTTTATTCTATATTTGCTACTGCTAATGTTTCTAGTACAATGTTAAATAATACAGGTAATAATGGGCATCCTTGTTTCTCTCCTGATCTTATTGGAAAGGCTTCCAATTTATCCCCATTGCATATGAAGCTTGTTTATGGTTTTAGATATATACTGTTTATTCTTTTTAGGAAAGGTCCTTCTATTCCTATACTTTCTAGTGTTTTCAGTAGGAATGGGTATTGTATTTTGTCTAAGGTTTTTTCAGCATCTTTTAAGATAATCATGTGATTTTTGTTTGTTAGCTTGTTGATATAGTCAATTATGTGTATGGTTTTCCTAATGTTAAACCATCCCTGCATTCCTGGTATAAATCCCACCTGATCAAGGTGGATAACCTTCTTGATCACTTGCTGGGGTCTTTTTGCTAAAATTCTATTTAAGATTTTTGCATCTATGTTCATTAGGCAGATTGGACTATAATTTTATATCTCTGTTTTTGAGCTATCTGGCTTTGGAATCAATACCATATTTGTTTCATAAAAGGAATTTGGTATAACTCCTTCTTTGCTTATTATGTCAAATAATTTGTATTGTATTGGGATTAGTTGTTCTTTGAATATCTGATAGAATTAACTTGTGAATCTGGTGATTTTTTCTTAGGGAGTTCTTTGATGGCTTGTTCAGATTCTTTTTCTGGTAAGGGATTAGTTAAGTATTCTAATTCTTCTGCTATAAATCTAGGCAATTTATGTTCTTGAAAATATTCATCCATATCACCTAGATTGCTATATTTATTGCCATATAATTGGGCAAAATACTTTTTAATGATTGCCTAATTTTTTCCTTTGATTTTTAGTATTTCTAATTTAGTTTACACCTGTGGATTTTTAATTTGTTCATTTTCTAGTTTTTTTAATTTGCATGCCTAATTCATTAATCTTTGCCCTCCTATTTTGTTTATATATCCACTCAGTGATATAAATTTTCCCCTTAGAACTTCTTTGGCTGCATCCCATAGGATTTGGTAAGAAATCTCAAAATTGTTATTGTCTTCATTGAAATTATTAATTATTTCTATGATTTGTTCTTTCACTAACTTATTTTGGATAAACATATTATTTAATTTCCAATTAGTTTTTGGTTTGCCTCTTGATGTATTCTTTTTTTTTAGACATTTATTAATATTCGTTTTTAATCTGTTTACATACTTTATGCCCCTACTTTCCCCTTCACCCCCTGCTCTACCCCCACCCATGGCCAACGCACATTTACACTGGTTGTAACAAGTGTCGTTGTTCAGGGTCTATTTCCCATTCATGTCCGCCTCAGTCCATGCATTCAAGCAATTGTTTATCTTATATGTTTCCTCTCCTGCAGCCCTTCCTCTGAATGTGGGTAGCATCTTTACCATAAATCCCTCAGAGCTGTCTTGTGTCATTGCAGTGCTGCTGGTACAGAAGCCCATTACATTTGATTTTACCATAGTATATCAGTCTCTGTGTACAATGTTCTTCTGGCTCTGCTCCTTTCGCTCTGCATCACTTCCTGGAGGTCTCTCCAATTTGCATGGAATTCCTCCAGTTTATTATTCCTTTTAGCACAATAGTATTCCATCACCCGCATATACCACAATTTGTTCAGCCATTCCCCAATTGAAGGACATCCCCTCATTTTCCAGTTTTTTGCTACTACAAAAAGCGCAGCTATAAATATTTTCGTATAAGTCTGTTTATCTAGGATCTGATTGGGGTACAAACCCAGCAATGGTATGGCTGGATCAAAGGGCAGGCAGTCTTTTATAGCCCTTTGAGCATAGTTCCAAATTGCCAGCCAGAATGGCCAGATCTTTTCACAACTCCACCAGCAATGCATCAATGTCCCGATTTTGCCACTTCCCCTCCAACATTAATTACTCTCTCCTTCTTTCATTTTAGCCAATCTGCTAGGTGTGAGGTGATACCTCAGAGTTGTTTTGATTTGCATTTCTCTAATTATTAGAGATTTAGAACACTTTCTCATGTGGTTATTGATACTTTTGACTTCTTTACCTGAAAAATGCCTATTCATGTCTCTTGCCTATTTATCAATTGGGGAATGGCTTGATTTTTTATACAATTGCTTTAATTTCTTGTATATTTGAGTGATTAGACCTCTGTCAGAGTTTTTCGTTATAAAGATTTTTCCCCAATTTGTTGTTTCCCTTCTGATTTTGACTACATTTTTTTGTTTGTACAAAAGCTTTTTAGCTTAATATAATCAAAACCATTAAATTTACATTTTGTAATTTTCTCTAACTCTTGCTTGGTTTTAAATTCTTTCCTTTCCCAGAGATCTGACAAGTATATTATTCTGTGTTCACTTAACTTATTTATAGTTTCCCTCTTTCTATTCAAGTCATTCACCCATTCTGAATTTATCTTGGTGTAGGGTGTGAGATGTTGATCTAAACCTAATCTCTCCCATATTGTTTTCCAAATTTCCCAGCAGTTTTTGTCAAATAGTGGATTCATGTCCCAAAAGTTGGGCTCTTTGGGTTTATCATACACTGTCTTGCTGACATCATTAACCCCGAGTCTATTCCACTGATCCTCCCTTCTATCTCTTAGCCAGTACCATATTGATTTAATGACTGCTGCTTTATAGTATAGTTTGATATCTGGTACTGCTAGGCCCCCTTCCTTCACATTTTTTCGTTATTTCCTTGATATTCTTGATCTTTTGTTATTCCAAATAAAATTTGTTATTGTTTTTCCTAATTCAGTAAAGAAGTTTTTTGGTAATTTGATAGGTATGGCGCTAAATAGGTAAATTAATTTTGGTAGTATGTTCATTTTTATTATGTTGGCTCGTCCTACCCATGAACAGTTAATGGCTTTCCAATTGTTGAGGACCAGTTTTATTTGTTTGGAAAGTGCTTTGTAGTTGTTTTCGTATAATAGCTGTGTTTGTTTTGTTAGATTGATTCCCAAGTATTTTATATTGTCCAGGGTGATTTTAAATGGTGTTTCTCTTTCTACCTCTTGCTATTCTAATGTGCTGGAAATGTATAGAAATGCTGATGATTTATGTACATTTATTTTGTATCCTGCCACTTTGCTAAAGTTGTTGATTATTTCTACCAGCCTCTTAGTTGATTCTCTAGGATTTTTTAAGTATACCATCATATCATCTGGAAAGAGTGATAGCTTAGTCTCCTCATTGCCTATTTTGATACCTTCAATTTCTTTTTCTTCTCTAATTGCTATTGCTAGTGTTTCTAGTACTATGTTGAATAATAGAGGTGATAATGGGCATCCTTGTTTCACTCCTGATCTTATTGGGAAGGCTTCTAATTTATCCCCATTGCATATAATGGTTGTTGATGGTTTTAGGTATATATTGTTTATTATTTTTAGAAAGGGCCCTTCTATTCCTATACTCTCCAATGTTTTCAATAGGAATGGATGCTGTATTTCATCAAAGGCTTTTTCAGCATCTATTGAGATAATCATGTGATTTTTGTTTGTTAGACTGTTGATATGGTCAATTATGTGAATGGTTTTCCTAATGTTGAACCATCCTTGCATTCCTGGTATAAGTCCCACCTGATCATGGTGGATGACTTTCTTAATTACTTGCTGGAGTCTCTTTGCTAATATTCTATTTAAGATTTTTGCATCTATGTTCATGAGGGAGATTGGTCTATAGTTTTCTTTCTCTGTTTTTGGTCTACCTAGCTTTGGAATCAGTACCATATTTGTGTCATAAAATGAATTTCGTAGCACTCCTTCTTTGTTTATCATATCAAATAATTTGTATAGTATTGGGATTAGTTGCTCTTTGAATGTCTGATAGAATTCACTTGTGAATCCATCAGGTCCTGGTGATTTTTTCTTAGGGAATTCTTTAATGACTTGTTCAATTTCTATTTCTGATATGGGATTATTTCGGTATTCTATT
>NW_025344336.1:0-1560 GCF_016433145.1 Gracilinanus agilis
AAATACTCAAATCTCAATCACCCTTTTTGTCTTAGAAGTTTCTCCCAGGTACCCCAGTCTCTGGCTACAACCTCTTTCCCAGGCCTGCTTATAACCAGTCAGTATGTGTTTTCTGTCCTAAATTCCCCCAAAAGGTCTATAAGACCTCAAGTTCTATTGCTCTTTGGAAAATCTCCTTTGGCAGCGTGTTTTCCCAGAGACATTGTTCCCAGAGTCCCAGAGCGTTGTTGGCTCTGTGTGGTGTTTAGCGCTTGACTCTGTGCGGTGGCTGAATCTTGAGCTTTGCTTCTCTTGTCCTGATTAATGACTTATTCTTTCTTAAATACTTTAGTGGTTCTGTGTTGTCTAGGCTGACACTTTCAAGGAGCTTACATTCTAACGAGGACGGGGACTGGTGGCCAAGAGAGAGAGCTTGGGTCTGGAGCATCAGAAGGATGGCGAGTGGATGGATAGGGCAGTCAGTTGTCTTGCTTTTGGAGAAGCAAGGGCCCTACTGTTTGATTACTGGGCCCAGATTCGAGGTGACAAGGACTGGAGGAGGTGTGTGCTAAAGACCAAGGTAGGTGACCAGCCAGCCTGGGAGGGGAGCGTGTAGGTAGCTGGATGGGTTTTTCAGTTTCCTGGTCACACAGGTACCTAAGAAAAGGAAGCAAAGCAAAGTACTGCTGGGTTTGCTGTTGATTTAAAAAGGGAAAATGACCTAGCAGAGCAAACACAGGCCTGAGGGACTCCTCTGCTCCAAGTATAAATAAAGACCCTAGAGGATTATGGGGGAAATCCAAAGAGAACAGCTAACTCTCTGAGCTAACTAATTTGAGGATCAAATAAGATATAATTTATGTAAGATGCTGGGTGGTGTGGTAGTTAAGAGTCCCTGTCATGGAACCAGGAAGTTAATAAGGCAACAACATTCTAATGGGGGAAGATAACACTGTAATTAGAAATCTTGAACCCTTGGACTTCATCTCCCAGAATCCTTTTCCCTTCGTCCACATTGCGTGCTTGCTTATTATAAATTTTGCTGTAATCCCGCCCTCTTGCTCTCTTTCCCCACATGTGTGTCTGGGAAAAGCTGGCTTTACTTAGGCTTTTACTTTTGTCTTTTTACTCCTTTTACTTCAAGTTATTGTTAATAAATCTTATTAAATAAATATAATACTTGGAGTTGTTGTATATTCATTTTTAAGCTTACACACATATGAGGGAGCCAGAAAGGAGAATGGAAGAGCAGAACAAGGAAGACACCATGACATGCTAGTGAAGTCCAGAGAATACCATATGGCTGGGGTGGGTCTTTCCTCAAAATGGAGGTTCCAGGAGCAATTCATCAATGGGACAAGAGGGAAGAAGGCAGCTGAAACGCGGAAGACTTGAGTTCAAATCTAGCATCAAACACTAGCTGTGTGAACCTGGGAAATTCACTTTAACCACTCTTTGCCTCAGTTTCTTCAACTGTAAAATGGGAATCATAATTACAGCCAACCTACTTCTCAGGGAGGTTGTGAGAATCAATGGAGATCATATATATGAGGCTTACAAGCTTTAAAGTGATATATTATA
>NW_025344337.1:0-7546 GCF_016433145.1 Gracilinanus agilis
ATATATATATATATATTTATATATTCCTTTCTATTCCCAATTAATAGTTTACAGAGGGCTATCATATCTAACTGGTCAACATATCTATGGTTATATTTATCTAGGTCAGAGAAGGAATTAATTGAGGTCCCTCATTGTTTTAGCTTTATTATCAGTTTTCTTCTATAAACTATCTATTCCTTTAAGAATAATTTAGATGTTTGGTACATTTGGTGTATATATTCACTTAATTATCTATGGGTTTGGTTTTTTTATTGTCGTTCAGTCATTTCAGTCATTTCAGTCATATCCAATACTTTGTGACCCCATTTGGGTTTTTTCCCAAAGATACTATAATGCAGGGGTCAGCAACGTATGGCTCTCGAGCCATATCTGGCTCTTTTGAGGGCCGGATAGGGCTCTTTCTGCAGGAGCCATAAAGTCCATTTTTTTCAGGCTCTGTTACAGGAGCAGCACTGGGAGCACTGGACGGCTCTCACGAAATTACATTTTAAAAAAGGTGGCGTTTATGGCTCTCACAGCCAAAAAGGTTGCCAACCCCTGCTATAATGGTTTACCATTTCCTTCTCAGGTTGATTTTATAGATGAGGAAACTGAGGCAAACAGGGTTAAATGTCTTGCCCAGAGTTGCACAGCTAGTAAGTATCTGAGTCCGTATTTGAACTCGGGCCTTCCTGACTCCACGTCCAGTGCTCTATCCACATACCTGGTGGTACTTTTTAGGAAAATGTCATTTCTCTGACTATCTCATTCAGTTAGTTCTCCCTTTTCCTTTTGCTTGGTCTGAAATAATGATTGCTACCCCTGCCCTTTTTACTTTTGCTGAAGTCTAATGGATTCTACTCCATTCCCTTATTTTAATTCTGCATATTTTTTTCTGTTTCATGTGTTTTTTTTAAACAACATATTATTGAATTTTAGTTTCTAATCCATTCTGGAATCCTCTTTCTTTTTATGCACCACTTCATCCTATTCCTAACATTGCTAGCCATGTATTTCCTTCCATCCTACTCTCTTTTTAATCCTATCCCCTCTTTAAGAGTCTGATTTTTAAAAACCCTCACCTTCTGTCTTATAATCAAAACTGTGTATTGGTTCAAAGGCAGAAGAATAGTAAAGACTAGATATTTGGGGTTAAGTGTCTGAGGTCAAATTTGAACCCAGGGCCTCCCATCTCCAGGCCAGGTTCTCTATCCACTGAGCCATCTAGCTGCCCCTATGCTTTGCTTTTAACTAATATAACCTTGCCCTGGAAGGCAGCAAGGTAGCACAATGAATAGAATGCTGGGTCTGGCATTAGGAAGACTCACCTTTGTGAGTCCAATATGGCCTTCGATACTTCTTAATTGTATTACCCTGAACAAGTCACTTAACCCTGTTTGCCTCAGTTTCCTCATCTATAAAATGAGCTGGAAAAAGAAATGGCAAACCACTTCAATGTGTTTGCGAAGAAAATCCCAACTGGGGTCATGAAAAGTCAAATACAACTGAAAATCAACTGAACAACAAACGCTGCCCACTCTATAATCCCTCCTCCCTCTCCCACTTAAGGAGGGTACAATGTAGTTCTATACTCAAAAGTGAGTGCAATGCATACTTCCTTCTACAGTTAATTCAGCTCAGTTCAGGAAAGTTCAAGTGTTGCCTGGGCGCTGTCCTCTCTATTGTACATACCGCTTCTAACCCTAACCTTTAATATGTGAATTCATTTTTTTCCATTCTTCCACTTCCTTCCTTTCTATTCTAGTAAATTCTTCTTCCCAACACTTTCATTCTTCTTTGCATACTTTTATGCATACCAAGCACACTAGAATCACATCCAGACCCTCTGTACCTCCAAGACCTCTGGCAATAACAGATTTCTGAGTTACATGTATCATCCCACATAAATGAATTTAAATAATTTAAACTTGTTTCATCCTTTATAATTTCTCTCATATTTACATTTTTATGCTTCTTGAGTTCTATGTTTTCCATATCAAATTTTCACTTTAGCTCTGATCTTCCCATCAGAAATGCTTAAAAGTCATCGATTTCATTACAGATCCCCTTTCTCCTTCCCCCACCCCCCGGAGAATTATCCACTTGTTTTTTCTGGGTAGATTATTGCTGGCTGTAAGCCTAGAGCTTTTGTCTTCTGGAATACCATAATCCTTTAAAGCTGTGTGATCCTGATCGTTGCTTCTCAGTACTTGAATTCTTTCTTTCTGGCTTCATGAAATATTTCCTCCTTGACCTGAGACATCTAGATTTTGGCTATAATATTCCTGGGGGTTTTCATTTTAGGGTTTCTTTTAGGACAGTGATGGGCAAACTATTCCCTGTGGGCCAGATCCAGGCTGAAGTTTGCCCAGCACTGCTTTAGGCAATTGCATCACTGTTTTAGGAGATACCTGATGGATTCTTTCAGTTCCTATTTTGCCCTTTGATTCTAAATGATATGGACATTTTTCTTCTATGATTTCATGAAATATGATGTCTATGCTCTTTTTTTTTGGTCATGGCTTTCAGGTAGTCTAATGATTCTTAAGTTATCTCTCCATGATCTACTTTCTGGGTCAGTTGTTTTTTCTATGAGATGTTTCACATTTTTCCATATTTATCCAGATTTTTTATTTTGTTTTTTTTATTATTATTTTTTGATATCATTATTGAGTTCCATTTGGCCAATTTTGACTTTTAAGGAGTAAAATTTTTCCAGTAAGATTTTGTCCATCTTTTTTTAAACATGAACTTTATTATTATTATTTTTTAAAGCCTTAACTTCCGTGTGTTGGCTCCTTGGTGGAAGAGTGGTAAGGGTGGGCAATGGGGGTCAAGTGACTTGCCCAGGGTCACCCAGCTGGGAAGTGTCTGAGGCCAGATTTGAACCCAGGACCTCCCGTCTCTAGGCCTGACTCTCAATCCACTGAGCTACCCAGCTGCCCCCTGGCCATCTTTTTTTAAGTCGTTAATTTTCTTTTCTTAGCATTTGATGTTTCAAATTTCTTTTGCACTTTAAAAAGTTTTTCTAGGAATTTTTATTGACCTTGTGTCCCAGCTGCATTTTTCTTTAAGGCTTTGCTTGTTGATGTTCTCAGGTCATTATCTTCTGAATTTCTATCTTGAGCCTCCCCATCACCATAAAAGTTCTTTATGGTCAGTTAGTTTTTCTGTTGTGTGCTCATTCTTCCAGCATCCTTTCTGACTTTGAACTTAATGTTAGGACTGAGCTCCATGCACCTCGACAGAGGCTATAGGAGGGGAATGTCTGCTCTGAGCTTTTGTCCTATTCTATCCTCCTGCTGCTTTCATATCTCTGATGAGATTTGAGACAATGCCTGCTAAATAACTCCCTCATCTGAACTCTGTCATTTCCTGACCCAGGTTTTGGTCTATCAGCTTGTTTCTAGTTGAGAGTTTCAGCAGACAGCTGCTGGACTTGGACCCTATTAGTCCATTGGGAAGCTCTGAAGGTTCAGAATGACTGGACTTCCGACTCCCCTTAGATCTGACAATCTCCTGCACTGGTTATCCCTCTGAAGGCTTATGGTCCTGGGCAAAAGGCTCGAACTGAGTGACCACTCTGCTCCAAAAATCAGAGTAAGACAGTTATGTCTCAACCCTCTTTCAGACATTTCTGTCTATCTTCCTAAGCTGCTCAACACTGGAAAAATGACTGTGACTTTTTCTAGCCTTTCCCAAGCAGAATTCTGTCTCGTATATTTTTAGAACACTGTGAAGAAGTGTTGGGTGAACTAGGCAAAAATGCTTCACTCTCAGTCCATCACCTTGACTCTTCCTCCTTTTATTGTACATTTACAAAGCAAGTATTTAATGGTCTTTCTGTTTTTAATTTGCTGTTATCGTCACCATCCTCCATAACTGTATTTGTTTAGACTTCTTATATTTCTATCATCTAGGACCATGATGGTGAACCTATGACACATGTGGCAAAGATGGCACACAGAGTACTCTTTGTGGGCATTCATGACATCACCCGCTGGAGTTCGTTACTAGAAAGGCAGAGGGACTTGGGCAGAGCTGCTCCCTCCATCATGCTTGCCAACATTTTTTCACTTAGCCCAATGGGAGCACACAGGGGCAAGGTTGACAACTCAAAGATGGCAGAGCTGGGGGGCAGCTGGGTGGCTCAGTGGATTGAGAGTCAGGCCTAGAGACGGGAGGTCCTGGGTTCAAATCTGGCCTCAGACACTTCCTAGTTGTGTGATCCTGGGCAAGTCACTTGACCCCCATTGCCTAGCCCTTACCACCCTTCTGCCTTAGGACCAATATGTACTATTGATTCTAAGACGGAAGTTAAGAGTTTAAAAAAATATGGCAGAACTGGAGGGGAGCAGAGCCACTCCCCTTCCCCCCTACACTCGCTGAGGATATTCCTCACTTCATCTGCCCCTCACCCAGCATCCCAATGAGAGTGCTTTCTCCCTCCCCTGTGTGGGGTAAGGTAGGGGAATGGCATGGCATGTAGTCTCTGGGGGTGGGGCATAGCACACAATCTCTAAAAGGTTCGCCATCACTGGTCTAGGGTATTTGAGAAGCAAATAATCTCTTCAGGTTGGTTTTCTTTCTATGAATATTTTGAACATCTTTTTATCATTTGACATCACTCTATTTTTTTATTCATGGGTAGGCTCATATTTGCAGGATCTTGGGCTGCATCTTTAACTCCATTTCTTTTTGGAACCCATTATTCCACTCCCTCCAAGGAAGAAAGGCTTCCAGGCAGCCATGTCAATGGATGACTGGATCTGGATTCAGAAAGACTTGAGTTCAAGTCCAGCCTCAGATACTTTTTTACCTTTGTGACTCTGGACAAGTCACTTCACCTAGCTGCCCGCCTCGGTTTCCTCATCTGTGAAGAGAAGATAATAGCAGCACCTTAACCAAGGTTATAGTGAAATGAATTCATATTCGGAAAAAGAACTAAAAACAGTTGCCTACCATGCAATTTGTGCTGAATATATGCTTGTTCTATCTCCTCCCCACACTCACTTTTCCATTTTCAGGGGCGGGGTTTCATATCACTTCAATTTTTTTTCCTTTCTATTTTAAAGTCTCTGTCATTCCTCAATGCAACTATTAAATCTAATCTTTATATGTCTTGGAGTTTTCTACCTTAGGCATCTATGCTTTCTTTGGGAGAGGATGCTCTCTGTATTCTTTCGATTGGCATTTTATTAATTAGTAGAATGTGTCTACTTTTAAAAAATTATTTTCACATCAGCCTCAGCACACATGTCTATGTCCCTGGGGCTACTTCCTCTTTTAGAGAGTAGAAAGCTCCTCCTAGAACTTCCATTTGAGAGAAGGGCCCAGGTCAGCCATTTCTTCATTTCCCACCAGGCTACATTTCTCTGAATTCCTCCATCGTAGCCCAGAGTCTCCCCTTACCCCTTTCGCCTTCCTTTTATGTGGTTTTTTTCTCTATTAGATTGTAAGCTCTTTGAGGGCAGCAACGGTCTTTCTTTTCTCTTTTTCATATTTGGGTGTAGGAGGCTGGCACTTAGCAGGTACTTGATGAAAGTTTATTGACTAACTCTATGTCTCTGGTGCCCAATAAGTACAACCTCGAGTCTTCTGATATCTCTGTGAGGGAAAGCAAAGCACGAAGTAGTTCGGCCTGATGCTCTTGGGCCCTTCAGAGGCTTGCTTCATTTTAAAGATGATTACAGTAAAGCTGCAACAACAACAAAAAAAAAAAAAACAAAGCAAGAACACAGTATAGAAAGGTGGAGATTTGGGTCCTGTTATATTTTTAAAGAACTTTTTTTTAAAAGAGCTCTTTGTACAATGGAGAAAATCATGTAAATCTGATATATCACAATAGGAAAAGACAAGTAGCGACCATGGGAGAGTGTGATGCTGAATGAATACACGAAAAAACACCTTATGGTCACCCACATGCACGATAGTTGTTTAGGCCACGGTCCCTCCAATGATCTTTCCAAAGAATCACAAAATCTCAGAGTGGGATGGACCTCAGAAGCCATCGATGGATCCAAAGCGGGCCAAGAATCCCTTCTCAAAAATCCCCCAAACAGGTCATTTAGGTTCAGTTTGAGTGAAGGGAAACATAATGACTTGCGAGAGGGTCCATTCTATTTCAGCACAGCTGGAAAAGAAAGTTTTTTCTTTATGTCAAGCGTAAAACTGTCCCTCTATAATTTTCACTGCAATTTGAGGCAAGCCACCAGACTGAATTTTAATCTCCCACCCTTCGTGTACTTAAAGACAGCTATCCAGTCCCCCTTAAATTCCCTCTCATTGAGTCTAAATAGTCCCAGTTTCTCTCACCATCGTCATTGCTGCCTTCTGGACAAGCTCCAGCTTGTCCTTATCTTTTGTACGATAAAATGCACTAGGGGACAGCTAGGTGGCTCAGTGGGTTGAGAGATAGGCCCAGAGACGGGAGGTCCTGGGTTCAAATCTGGCCTCCTAGCTGTGTGACCCTGGACAAGTCACTCAACCCTCATTGCCTGGACCTTACTGCTCTTCTGCCTTAGAACACAATATTGAATCTAAGATGGAAGGTAAAGGTTTAAAAAAGATATAATGCATTAAATTGAACACTCTCTATGTTCCTTGACTGGGAGAAAGTATGATATATGTCCCTCATTTGGAAAAGATGACTTTCTTAATATAGTTTAGTATGATGTTACCTTTGGGGGATTTTCATTTTGCTTGCAAATGGTCAAAAGCTCTCTGTGCTCAGTCCAGAGATGGAAAGAGGATTAAAACATGCGTAAGAGCTTCCGGGTTAAGATGGCGGCAGAGTAAGAAGCAGCTCTAAACCTCTCCTGACCGAAACACACAAAACTCCTCAAGGGGACATAAAAACAAGTCCAGACGAACGGAGGAACCCCACAACAGGACACAGCGTGGAAGGTACGTGGAATCGAGACATTTCCAAGCTAAAAAGGGCTCTCACTCAAGCGCAAGCTGAGCAATCGCCCCACCCCACCCCCTCCACACTCT
This sequence comes from Gracilinanus agilis, assembly GCF_016433145.1. Lineage (NCBI taxonomy): Eukaryota > Metazoa > Chordata > Mammalia > Didelphimorphia > Didelphidae > Gracilinanus > Gracilinanus agilis. Next base: position 6,979 of record NW_025344337.1, read on the forward strand.
CCTATAGCTCTGAACCCAGCTAAAAAGAAATAGAGCAAGTTTGGGGCACCCATCGAGTCATCAGCAGCTCCGGGACCTGTTCCTGAGAGCAGCAAGACTTAGGACCCCATTAAGTCAAGAACGCACGCGAAATCTGAGCGCGCGCCCGGGAGCAGAGCGCCGGCTGAGCAGAGGCGTGGGTGCCGGCTGAGCAGAGGCGTGGGTGCCGGCTGAGCAGAGGCGTGGGTGGAGGTAAACACAACCAGGAACTAAAGCCTAAGTGGGGAACCAGTGCAGACGGGTATACGACTGTGGAAGTAGCGCCCTGAGACTTGTAAAGGAACTTCCTGCAGAGGTTCAAGCAAGGGAGTCCACCAGGGGGCTTGACCTTGGAAAAAACTAGATCTCAGTCCTCAGGAGCCAATAGATCTCAGACAGACACTGAGAGCGAGGATAAACCTGAGAAGCTGCTGGGCTAATGATGGCTAACCAGTTACAGGAAATTCAGAAGAGAAAGAATAATAACAAAAAAAAGAAGTCTCTAACACTCGACAGCTTCTACACAGAGAAAATCCAGACAACCGAGCAA
>NW_025344338.1:0-4450 GCF_016433145.1 Gracilinanus agilis
ACTCTCATAAATTTGGGTACAGAGTGGTTTTCTAGTAACCACAAAATAGATTTGTCCAAAACATTCTATTCCCCAATTTTGCAGATTAACTTAGAATTATTTAATAGTTATTGGCACAAGGTGAGTGTCAAATATAATTATTACTTACAATTGTTTATTATCATTTTCATTTATCATTTATATGATGAAGCTGGAGTCCATTCATTAGTCAAAAAGGAGAATAATCTATATGACGATAGGTCTCTCATGATTACATTACAGATGTTTCTACATTACAGTTTATGAACTGAAATCAATGTATGATAAATCATCAGTTCTTAAGGAAATCCAATTGATGTATATCACTGATTCCCAAAGTGGGTGCTACCGTCCCCTGGTGGTGCTGCAGCAATCCAGGAGACCTGTGATGGCCACAGGTGCACATATCTTTCATGGTAATTGCTATTAAAATTTTAAAAAATTAATTTCCAGTGGGCTAAGTAATATTTTTTCTGGAAAGGTGGCACTAGGCCAAAAAAGTTTGGGAACCACTGATGTATATAAACCAGTTGCCAAAATAACTTGGATATTTCTTTCAATGTTCACAGTTGTTTTATTTTCTCTGCCAAAGCCGTGGACTTTATCTTTCAAAAAAAAACCATAATATATTTATGAAAGTAAGTATGTATCCATGTTCCTATACCCCTAAAATATCTATGTAGGAATTAAATGAAGACTAGACAGTGGATTTATAAACAATATAATGATAAATGAATAAAAATAATAAATGTGGGCAGCTAGGCTAAGTGGTGGTGCAGTGGATAAAGTGCCAGGTCAAAAGTCAGGACCTCAGCCATTTACTAGCTGATTGACCTTAGGCAAGTCACTTAACTTTGTTCTCCTTAGTTTTAAGAGCTGCAGAACAAAATGGCAATCCACAACAGTAGCTGCCAAGAAAGCCCCTAATGGGGTCACGAAAATTTGGACATGACTGAATGATAGCAATAAATATGCCTTGAATTTACTTCCTATGACCATGTTAGAATATGGACTCTGAGTGAATTTGCTGAGAGCAGCTGCTCAAGTTTCCCTAAACCTGCTGATTCAGTAAAGGGTAGAAGGTGATGAGAAATGATGGGGGAAGAGGAAGAGTAAATATTAGCAAATGAACATAGTCACAGGTGAATTCTGTAGCCTACTCAAAATCTCTGTAAGCTGCTTATCTCTCAAAATTCCTTATAAAGTTTTAACAATTAGAAACACTTGGTTAAAAGAAGAATGATAAGGTAGTTAAATATAAGAGATCAATTTTTATTCATATTATATTCTTTATAGGAGAAAATATTTTTCCTAAAGCTAAAAACTAAATGTATTGAAACCTAAACAATGTAAATAGTCAAAAACTTGGAGGTTAAACCTTAGCACAGAATGGTCTTATTGTTAAAAGCTAATTGAATTGAAGTCTTTAAAGCTTATGCTTTTTCATTTAAACAAAAATTTTTAAAAGCAGATACTCTGACATGGATTGATATTTTTCCCCTTTAAAAGGGGAAAAATAGTTTCATGGACCTTAGAATCTAGTAGGAGGATGAGACACATAACTCCCAAGTAACAGAAATTTAGAAAGTTATTAGGTGGGACAAATATAAAAAGTGAAATCATAAATAAATTAGGTGAACATAGATAAATATACCTGTCAGATCTGTGGAAAAGGAAGGAATTTAAAACCAAGCAAGAGACAGAGAACATTACCAAATGTAAAACGAATGGCTTTGATTATGATGTTGACTACATCAAATTAAAAAGGTTTTATACAAACAAAACTAATGCAGGCTGGTTCCGGGTTAAGATGGCGGCAGAGTAAGAAGCAGCTCTTAACCTCTCCTGACCAAAACACACAAAACTTCTCAAGGGGACATAAAAACAAGTCCAGACAAAAGGAGGAACCCCACAACAGGGCACAGCATGGAAGGTACGTGGAATCGGGGCATTTCCATGCTATAAAGGGGTGAAACAGCTCTCACTAAATTGCGGGCTGAGCAACCACCCCACCCCACCCCCTCCACACACAACACCTCTAGCGCCAAAGCCAGCTAAAAAGAAATAGAGCAACTTTGGGGCACCCATCGAGTCATTGGCAGCTCCGGGGCTTGTCCTGAGAGCAGCAAGATTTAGGACCCCAAAAAGCTAAAGAAAACACACAGACACTGAGCATGGGAGCAGGACGCAGAGAACGGACGCAGGGTGCAGAACGCGGGCTCAGAGCACAGGCACAGGCGGAGGCTTGGGTGGAGGCAGACACAGCCACGAGCTAAAGCTCTGAAACCCTGAGTGGGGAACCAGTGCAGACGGGTATACGACCGTGGAAGCAGCGCCCTAAGACTTGCAAAGAAACCTCCTGCAGAGGATCAAGCAAGGGGGTCCACCAGGGGGCTTGACCTTGGAAAAAAACCAGACCTCAGACCTCAGGAGCCAAAAGACCGCGGACAGACCCTGAGTGCGAGGATAAACCTGAGAAGCTGCTGGGCTAATGATGGCTACCCAGTCTCAGGAAGTTCAGAAGAGAAAGATTAACAACAAGAAAAAGAAGTCTTTAACACACGCCAACTTTTACACAGAGAAAATCCAGACAACAGAGCAAAAAGAGGAGGAGAACAAACAAGCATCTGGACCCTCCTCAGATAAGGAAAACTCCTCACAAGCTATGGAAGAGTTCAAAACTGAGATTTTGAGGAAAATGGAAGAGATCTGGCAAGAAAATAACAGTTTAAAAGGTAGAATCTTGCAATTGGAAAGTGAGGCTTAGAAACCAAATGAACTGATAAGCAAATTGAACAACAGAAATGACCAGATTGAAAAGGAATACCAGAAGATTATGGCCGAAAAACAGAAGATTATAGCCGAAAACCAGAAGATTATAGCCAAAAACCAAAAGATCATAGCCGAAAACCGAAAGATTATAGCCAAAAACCAATCCCTAAAGGCTAGAATTGAGCAATTAGAAGCTAATGATCTCTCAAGACAACAAGAACAAATAAAACAAACAAAAGACTGAAAAAATAGAAGGAAACATGAAATATCTCAATGAGAGAGTGACAGACCAAGAAAACTGGTCTAGAAGAGACAATTTGAGAATAATTGGTCTTCCAGGAAAACCAGAAATTAATAGAAACCTGGACTCCATACTAACAGAAATTATTCAGTAAAATTGCCCTGAAGTCCTACAACAAGAGGGCAATATAGACATTGAAAGGATTCATAGAGCACCTGCAACATTCGATCCAGATAAGAAAACGGTCAGAAATATAATTGCCAATTTCAAGAGTTTCCAAGCAAAAGAAGAAATCTTACAAGAAGCCAGAAAGAGACAATTCAAATATCAAGGAGCACCAATCAGGATCACACAGGATCTGGCAGCCTCCATGCTAAAAGATCGTAAGGCTTGGAATACGATATTCAGAAAGGCAAGAGAGCTGGGCCTGCAACCACGGATCAACTACCCATCAAAATTGAATATATATTTCCAGGGGAAAGTATGGGCATTCAACAAAATTGAAGAATTCCAGGTATTTGCACAGAAAAGACCAGGGCTAAATGGAAAGTTTGATATCTAACCACAAAAATCGAGAGAAACATGAAAAGGTAAATAAGATACAGAGGGGAAAGAAAGAAAACTTATAATTTTTAAATTTGCCTTTTTAAGGGCCTCAGTGAGATCTAATTATCTGTATTCCTATGTAGAGAAATATTATGTATAATTCTCTGTAGTGAACTCTATTCACTATTATAGTATTCACTATTATAGTACTCAGAAGAATAATTCACAGGGTGAGGGTGGAACACTAAATAATCTAAGATGACATGGGGGATGGGAAAGAGGGGGTGAATAGCAGGGGACACCAAGAGAAACTTGAGTGAATAAGAAAAATAGGATATTCTATTACACACAAAGAGGGCATGGGAGGGTGAGGGGACAAATACTATTATAAGAAGGAGAGGAAGAGAGGAGTAAGAGGTAATAATCAAACCTTACTCTCAGTGTAATCAACCCGGAGAGGGAAGAGTAGTTATACTATCCATTGGGACATAAAACTCTTATCTAACCCTTCTGAGAAAGTTAGAAGGGATAAACCAAGGGAAACAGGGGAGTGGGGAGGTCAAAAAAAAGGGAAGGGAGAAGAAAGGGGAGGGAATTTATAAGGCCTTTAAAAACAAAAAGAGGGGAAAAATAAGGAAGGGGGTAGAAAGGGAAGTTAATGAAGGGAGGGGATAAGGGATAGTGGCTCAATAGCAAACCACTGGTTTAAAAGGAAAAAGTATAAGAAAAAGGGGGTAGGGATAGGGAAGGATACAAAAATGTCAGCAAATGCACAACTGATGATTATGACTCTGAATGTGAATGGGATGAACTCACTCATAAAACAGAAGCAAATAGCAGAGTGGATTAGAAACCAAAATCCTACCATATGTT
>NW_025344339.1:0-6271 GCF_016433145.1 Gracilinanus agilis
ATATATATGTATGTATGTATGTATATGGTCACATAAGGCATATTTCCACATTAGTCATGTTGTGAAAGAAAATATAGATCAAACAAATAAGAAAAAATTAAAAAGAATGCTTTAATCTACATTCATTTTCCATCAGTCCTTTCTGTGGAGGTGGATAGGATTTTTCATCATAACTCCTTCAGAATTGTCTGACTACCACCTTCCCCCATCCACCCTCTATTCTATCACATCCCACACTTCTTTTTTCCCTTTTGCCTCCTACTGTAAGAGATTTTTATACTCAACTGAGTGTATATGTTATTCCTATTTTGAACCAATTCCAATGAGAGTAAGGTTCAAATCTTGCCTGCCATCCCCTGTCTTTCCCTCTACTATAAAACTCTTTTGCTCCTCTTTTATGAGATAATTTATCCTATTCCAACTCTCTCTTCCCCATTCTCCCAATGCATTCCTTTTTCTTACCCCTTAATTTTACTTTTTTGATATTGTTATCTCATCATAGTCAACTTGTGCACATGGATTCTGTCTATACATATCCCTTCTAACTACCCAAATAATGATAAAGTTCTTAGGAGTTATAAGTATCATCTTTCTGTGTAGGAATGTATACAGTTGAACTATTGAATTTCTCATGATTTTTCTTTCTTGTTTACCTTTTTATGCTTTCCTTGAGTCTTGTATTTGAGGGTCAAATTTTCTATTCAGCTCTGGTTTCTTTCCATCAGGAATGCTCAAAAAAATCTTCAATTTCATTAAATATTTATTTTTTTGCTCTGAATGATTATACTCAGTTTTACTGGGCAGGTGATTCTTAGCTGTAGCTCTTTTCCTCTCTGGAATATCATATTCTAAGCTCTCCAATTATTTAATGTAGAAGCTCCTAAATCTTGTGTTATCCTGAGTGTGGCTTATCTATATTTGAATATGTCTTTATGGATGCATGTACTATTTTCTCCTTGACCTGGGAACTCTGTAATTTGACTATAATATTCCTGAGAGTTTTCATTTTGGGATCTCTTTCAGGAGGTGATTGGTATATTCTTTCGATTTCTATTTTACCCTCAGGTTCTAAGATATCATGGCAGTTTCCACTGATAATTTCTTGAAATATGATGTCCCATGAAGTCATTAGCTTCTACCTTCTCAATTCCAATTTTTAAAAACTTACTTTCTTCACTGAGCTTTTGTACTTCTTTTTCCATTTGGCCGATTCATTTTTTAATGAGTTTTCTTCAGTGATGTTTTTGTTCATCTTTTTCCATTTGGCTAATTCTACATTTTAAGATTTTCTTCTTTTCAGCATATTTTTGTGTCTCTTTTGCTCTATCACCAATTCTGTTGTTTAAGATGCTATTTTCTTCAGTATTTTTTGTGCCTCCTTATGCCAGACTGTTCCCTCTTTTTTCATGATTTTTTTGCATCACTCTCATTTCTTTTCCCATTTTTGTCTCTACCTCTCTAATTAAAAAAATCCCTTTTGAGCTCTTCCGGGAATTCTTTTTGGGTATGAGACCAATTTACATTTTTCTTTGAGGCTTTGCATATAGCTGCTTTGATTTAGTTGTCTTCCTCTGAGTTTATGATTTGATCTTCCCTGTCACCACAGTAAGATTCTTTTTTGGTTGCTTGCTTATTTTTCTAGCCTATTTTTTTAATGTTTACTTGATATGAAAGTTGGGCTCTGCTCCTAGGTTGGAGGGGGTATTGTGCCAAGCTTTGGGTTTTTCAACCTGCTGTTTTCAGAGATAATTCTGGGGGCCTATAAGTTTTTAGTTCTTCCAAATGTATGAAGTAAATTACTCCCTGGACCTATCCCAAGTACCCCAAGGTGAGACATAGGTGTCATGTCATACACTGGTGTCCTTTGACATTCCTTGGCATAAGTGTGAGCGTTAGCATGAACGTTAATGTGCAATGTTGCACAAGGTTAAAAGGCAGGCATGGAAAAGAGAGTGGCCTTTTCCCCTCTGCTTTTGAACAGATTGACTCTTTTGGCTGGCACTTGGCAAGTGGCAGTGCAGCATGGAGGTGACTGAGCTGGGTTGAAATCTGGGAAGTGATCTTACATTAAATTAGTAAGGCTGAAATCTCTCTCCCTCTCTCTCTTCTTTCTCTCTCTCTTTTGAATAACAAATGCTTATGAATCTGGTAATAGCCAGAATAGCAGAGGTTCCTCTGTAATCTCCTTCTGACCAGTTGTCTAACTCCCTTACCACCTGTGGGCCAAGAGCTCCAAAAGCTGCCACTGATGATTCAGTGGCCCCCAAGGCCTGCTGCTAGTTTGCTGGGGTGCAGTTTCAACTGGTGGGCCTGTGCTGGACTGGGTGCCACTATTCCTCTGCAAATAGACTTTTTTTGCTGACCTAAGTTGTGTTTGGTTAAAGCATTTTTTTCACCCTACCTTTTTTTGGTTTTGCTGCTTTAGAATTCATTTTGAGGCGCTATTTTAACACTATTTGGAGGAGAATTTGGCAGAGCTCAGGCAAGTCTTAGACTTTATTCCACCATCTTGGGCCGGTTCTATCATGCCTACACCATTTTCCTAATCTACAAATACAGTAACCCTTCATAAAAAATGTAAGGAAGATCCAGGAATGGTGGTATATGATTATAATTTTAGCACTAGAAAGGCTGAGGCTTGTAAAACACTTGAGCTTGGGAGTTCTGAGCTGCAGTAGACTAGGCTGATTGGGTAGATGTCTGTGTTAAGTACCACCTCAATATGGTAAGACTCTGGGAGTGGGGGACCATCAAGTTGCTGAAAGGAGGGATGAACTGGCCCACACCAGAAATGGAGCTGGGCAGAGCTTCAGAACCAGGATTCTAACCTAGATCCTTTCATTCTAAATTCAATATTCTTTCTACCATACCAGGCTGCCTACAGTTCTAACTTCCTTTTGCCTTAAAAGGTCTCTTTATCTTCTTTACCTTTTATTGTCAGCTACTGTTTCCTTCTATACACTTGTATGCCCAGAATCTAGCACTGTGTCTGGCGTGATTGATTCAGTTCATTTTGAGCTGAATTCAGCTCACTGAACTATTACGTTTATGGCAGCCTCTCCTCACTCCCACCCCCTTCATGCTCAGTTATATGCCCTTGCTTCCATTTTCTGCAAATGTCATTTTTGAATGTAAGTTGATTGATGAGTTCCCTACACATTCACTCTGGATTTTTTAGACAACTTTCCTTCCTCATTAGAATATTTGCATTTGTGTTCGTGCCATAAGAATGAAAGCATCTGATCTGTCTTGTCTAAATTCCCCTGTAGAATTCTAGGTCATGTGAGTCTCCCCCTCCTTTTGCTGAACTCTCTGAAATCTGCTTTCCATAAATACAGGATGTGCATCTCTGAATGACATTCCACTTTAGCAACCATTCCTCTTTATTGGTCAGAATTAGGTCTGGGACAGTAGTTCTTCTTAGTGATTCCTTCAAGTTTTGAAGAATGGGTTTCATTTAGGCCGGTCAAGAATTTATCAGTTGCTCTGCTTTTAGCAGAGAGAAAACTTCACTAGATTTCCATATTGTTGAAGTCCTGCCTTAAGTCTTTTGATTGGACTCCCATGTCTAAACCAGGTTTTAAAAAGGTGTTCACTTTCTTTCCAACTCCCTGATACCCATTAGTTTCTAGTTTGTCTGAGACTTGCATCCTGGTTTCCTTTTGCATATTTGTTTGCTTCAGACCTTTTGGCACTGTCCAACCTGTATGTGTTTCTGGCTCTCCTGGTCCCAGGTCCTTCCTGCCTTGAAATCTTTTTCCACTGTCCTTTGTTGGAACTGACATTCTGTTTCTGTAGTTGAAGGGATTACTCTCTCTCTCTCATAGCCACTCAGTTTATTTGGCTTATTGCTCCAAAAGAAGCCTTTGTTGTTCTGCAAAATCCAAGGGTCCCTATTTCTCTGGAGGTCTTAAGGTTGATGAACTTAAAAAAATTAGGACCTGTAATTTCATTGGCATAAGGAACTCCTAGTGAGGAAACTCCCTCCACCATTTCAGAGCAGCAACTGCTCTACAATTAATCCTTAAAATTGTATTTAAAATATAAAAAAAAACAACATTCTTAGCTTGTAGGCTGTACAAAGATAGGTAGCCATCCCATTGGGCCATACTTTTCTGACCCCTGGTTTAGAGCACTGAAAAAGTAAGGGACTTGCCCAGAGTCATAAAGTCAGTATAGGTCAGAGGCAGGACTTCAGTAGAGGTTTTCCTTACTGAAGCTGGCTCACTATTCATCATACTAGACTGCTTCCTGTTATGATGTTTGTACTTTTATAAAAAGGTGGGGGAATAGGAGAATTGTCAGTACTTTGGTTGCTGAAGATTGAATATCATGAATGGTACACATTCAGTCAGAACTGTTCTTCACATAACCCTTTTCTTTTTTTCCTAATAATTTTTGGGGTAGATTGGAATTTCATATTGCATCTGCAATACTCTCTCTCTCCCTCTTCTTCCTTCCCTCCCTCTCCCTCCCTTCCTCTTTGTCTCTCTCTCTTCCTCCTTTTCTTTCTCTCTTCTCCTCTTTTCTCTCTTCTCTTCTTCTTCTTTCTCTCTCTCTCTCTCCTCTCTCTCTGTCTTTCTGTCTCTCCTTCTCTCTCTCTCTCTCTCTCTCTCTCTCTCTGTCTCTCTCTCTCTCTCTCTCTCTCTCTCTCTCTCTCCTCTATCTGCCTCTATCTTTCTCTTCCTGTTTCTGTCTCACCAGAGCCTGGATTCCATGGGGATTAATGGCCTTAACAACTGTATGTCTAGAGACCATTGTGGATAGATTAACCGATGGGAAGCCTGGGAGTATCATCAAGACTTTTAAAAATTTAAAAATTTATTGTTTAGACTACGACTTTAAAAAACTTTATCGCTGTTATTGTTTTGCATAGGTGTAATGTCTAACATCATCTTTTAGCATCAGAAGAAGAAACAAGGCTATTTTACTAGGTCCTTGGTTCATGGCAAATTGACAGATGAAATATATGGAATAGGAATCTCAATTATTTTTAGGTTTGGACTTCAAAGAAGCCCAGTGCATAGTCTTGTAAGTAGACTGGGTAGATTAGGGTACAAGAAGTATTTCTGATTAAACCTCAGAGCCTTGATAGTGCGTATTTTATGAACGATTTCATTGTGGTTCTCCATGCTTTTCCCCGGCAGGAGAGCAGCTCTAGTGAATTTAACACCTTTCCCTGGCTGGTGATTAGAGCTTGAGGCACTGTAGGGCCTATGACTTCTTTCTATATAGTTCAAAGTTATTGAGCGCTGCATCCAATGGGTATATGGTATTATTAAACATTCCTCATCTCTTCCTCCTCCCCCCCCAGTGTCAAATTGATACCCACATCTTCAATACAATTAAAAAAAAACCCTGAATGATACTGTCAGGGTAAAGCTTGAAATTTCTCATCAAGTTCAGTCCTGGAGAGAAGAGAAAGAATCAGGTTTTCTCTTGCCTCCTCCCTCCATCCCTGTCACTCTCTCCAATTTAGCTGAAGCCACCACTGTGGCTCTCCATTTACCTCTGTCAAGCTAGCCATTCCATTGTCATAATCTTTCTTGCTTTCTTCTTCATCTTCTTTTTTTTGGAAAGCCCTTTGGAAACTTTTCACATCCTTGTTAAATGCTCTGGCCACAAAGCCAGCTGAGGGTTCCCCTTGATCATTTCACTGCCTTGGTGTAAAATTGAATTACTTTTACAATGCATGCAGTGCCCAGGCAAAGTCAAGCTTTTTCCCACAGTTAACAGAGGAGGAAGGCCTGAGAAATAAATGAATTGTGTGAGGAAAATAAAATAAAGAATTTCAATTGAATAAAACAAAAGGGGCAAGGGTGGGAGGCTTGGGGAAGAGGAATTTAAATGTATTAATTTGTTTTAAGATGTAGATGAAGGCAGCTGCAAGAGCTTGCCACTTGGGGATGGTGGATGGCCACACTAGCTTAGCCTAATCACTGAAATGTCTTGAGTTTAGTCCTTTCCAAAATCATACTAATGACAAGTGGTTTAGGGCTTTCCCCAGAGAATCTTTTGCCTGAGGGTGTCCTGAAGAAATTGGAGGGGAACAGGACAGTTCTAACCCTAATCAACCCAGGAGATATATATTAGTGGTATAATTGGCACCAGGGCAGAAGAGCCTGGGCATCCCAGCTCCCAATAGAAGACAGGGTTGTTTATGAAGATGAGGAAGGTCCACAGAAATTCTGCAGTGCTGTGTGTTTTGTGTGAAATGTTGGCTATTGTAGAGAGAATACTCTCTCTCTCTCTCTCTCTCTCTCTCTCTCTC
>NW_025344340.1:0-2483 GCF_016433145.1 Gracilinanus agilis
ACAGACATTGGTATATTAGTTCGATTATGTTCACAGTGGTCTTTTCATGAAAATTAATCATGAATGCAACAATGCAACATAATCAGATATTCCATGCAAAGATGCTTCCAGTTGCCTTTGGATGCATGTTAAAATTAACACCAATAACTCTTTTATTTTATTCTTCATGAAAAACCTAGGTCATTCTTCAATTTACTATCCACTTAATCTATTTTCTGATGCCATTTGTGGTATGAATGTCAAGACTAATACCATTCAATTTCTCAAGTAAAATGTCCATTTGTCGGATAGTAGATAATTTTTTTCATATTTAGGACACCACAATCCAAGTTAAGATTTTAAAATGGACTAGGAATAGTGTGATTTATAGCACCTTCTGCCATATTATTACTGCTATCATGAATAAGCAGAAAGTGGTCTGAGAGTTTAAGTCTCTGTATTGTATTGTTCTTTGTTTCATGGATAGCCATGACTAAAACATTTATGATGTAGTTGCTATCCTACTCTTATAATACTCTTTATACTTTGCTAGTCTGGCCTTCAGAAAGGAGAATTCAGCTGTTGCTAGTACTGAAATTTTTCCCATATGGTAGAACCTTTCAGAGCTTGTGCATCACTGGCATAAATTAGGAACTCAGGGTCACTTCCAAACATGATGAAACATCAGAGTAGGACCTCATGGAGGATATTATTAAAATATATTATCATGCCATGATTTGCTTAAACTTTTTTTGGAGAGCATATGCGAGATTTTCTTCCAAGATTTTTTCAATTCAACCATTATTTATTGAGTATCAATTACAGTCCAAGCAGTAAACCAGAAATAAACCAATATGCTAGAAAGAAATAAGTAAATACTTTGTTAACTTCTTATAAAACAAAGACAGGTGTATTTCCAGCCTATATTGAAGAGAAGGGGAAGAAAACACATTAATTAAATTACACAAAAGTATCTTAAGTCAACAAGCATTTATTAAGCACATACTATGTTCCAGGGACTTTGCTAAGTGCTAAGGGAACAAAGGAAAGCAAAGTTTTTTTTCAAGGATCTCACACATATTGGAGGAGGCAGCATGGAAACCATTATAAATAAACAAGATATAGGCAGGATAAACTAGAGATAATCTTAGTGAGTGAAACTAGTGTTAAAGGGGATCATTTGGTACTTTAGCTTATATATGAAAGTCATATATGATATGAGAAGATGGAGTTGTAGGGAGAGAGAATTCTAAGCAGGAAAGATATCCAACAACAATTCTTAAAAGTCCAGAGTTGGAAGATATTGTGGGAGTTACAGCAAGGACAACTTTGAATGTCGCATAATAAAATTAATGTAGGAAGTTCTGTCAGCAATCATCTAGTTCAGTTTCTTACACATGAAGAACACTGTCATACAGAGAAATGAAATTATTTGCAGCAAGTTCACATAGGAATTAAGTAGCATAGCTGAAATTATTAATATTTTTATTAGCCAAGTAAATATGCTATTCGTGTTGCCTAGCCCTTGCCATTCTTGTTTTCTAAGAAAGAAACAAAAGAAACAGGTTTTCAGAAGCTGGGTAAAACCTGGATTCAGCAGTCAGGAAGTCTTAGGTTTTCATTCCCTAAATTGGTTTCCTAATCTGCAAAATGGGCAGACTAATACTCTGTGCTTCTGGGAAGTTGTAACAAGATAGTTAGTTTAAATGTCAGTTATCATTTTTATAAGGTGATGATGAAAACCTTTCTATACCTGAGTGCTTCATGACGTTGAGAGGCTGCCCCTGATCAGGGATGGGGCAACTTGTCTTTGAATGAGAATCTCCTTTTCTATAAAATAGGGTAATAAGAATCCCTAAATCATAAGGTGGATGGGAAAATCAAGTCAAAACAGATTTTTAAAAAGAAAGGTTTTTTTTCAGGTCTACATCCCCAATCATGTCCTCATCAACCCAAGTGTTCAAGCAGTTGTTTTTCTTCACCAATGCAACTATCATTAATATGTAAATAAATCTTGATTGATGACACATTTTAAAACCAGTGGAAATGCAAGTTAGCTATGGGAGGAGAGTTTGAGGGGGTGGTGAAGGGGAAAGTAAAAACATGAATCATGTAACCATGGAAAATTTTTCTAAAAATAAAAAAAAATAATTAAAAAGAAAGGTTTTGCGAACCTTTAAGGTTCATATACTTTTGGCTACTGTAGTTGTTGTCATCATCATCATCATCATCATCATCATCATCATCATCTTCTTCTTCTTCATCCTCCTCCTCTTCTTCTTCATCCTCCTCCTCCTCCTTCATCTTTTCTTTCTTCTTCTCCTCAATATTTTTCTCCCCTTTCCATTCTTCTCCCAAACACCTAACTGTTCTCCCACATCCCTGGACCCACCATATCCTCGTGACACTGGCTCACAAAGTACATAGAGAGGAGTAAGATGAAAGAAAACTAAAAGATAGGAAGGGTTCAGTTATGGAAGGCTTTAAAAGGCAAACAGAGAACT
>NW_025344341.1:0-2877 GCF_016433145.1 Gracilinanus agilis
GTTATGTAAATAAAAATAAAATATTGCATAAAACAGTTAAATGTTCTCATGCATCCTATTGAATCCATTCTGGTATCACCTTACAACTTTCAAGTGTCTCTATATATTAATACATGAATTTATTATTTGAATATAACATTAAAAATAGAATTATTTTGATATTATTTTTGAAATAATCATTTATTATCTCTTCTTCCCATTATACCCACTTCCACACATTAAGCAATTTAAAAAATGCAAAATCCTAACAATGAATAGGCATAATTCAGTAAAATAATTTCCACATTTGTCATGACTATACATTCATGTTTTGTTTTTACATTTTATATATCTGTCACTTCCAAGGTGGGAGGTGAGTGATATGGTTGGACTTCAGTCCTCTTGGAATGATTTATACTTACGTTAATCAGAGTTCTAAACTGTTTCAAAGTTGTTTTTCTTTATAATGCTGTTTTCAATGTACTAATCATTATCTTTTCAGATGATGAATGATCTATTCTGATCATTCTACATCAGATAATCTTCCAAGTTTACTTAAAAAATTTTAATTCTATAACATTTATAGATTATCATTTGTTCAGCTATTTTTCAGTAATGGAGAATTTCCATACATCATCCCTTGTTTCCATTTTCTTTTTTTCTACTATGAAATAAGCTGCAATAAATATTTTGTACATTTTTTTCCATTCCACCTTTCTTCTCTTTCTCTGGGATTAATGGCTGGTAGTAGTGTATACATAGGTAAAAATGTGTATGTAACTTAGTAACTCTGTTCATAGATACAAATTACTTTACAAAATGTCTAGAACACACTCTTCTAAAATTTGATATTTCTGTCTTCCATCACCTTTGTAACTTTTTACAAAAATGAGGTGGGACTTCACAGTTGTTTTAATTTGTATTTCTACGAAGTTTATTGATTTGAAATATTTTTTTAAAATCATAGTTATTGGTACTGTTAAAGGTTAATTTTGGTAGGAGTTTGACAAAAAGTAAAGAGAACAGTTTGATAAAAAACACTAAGTTTAATTTAGAAGAAGTTTAGATAGAAAACAGAAAGGAGGAAGGTAAGATTATTATTCTAATACCTTATGATTATAATTAAAGTTCTAAAAAAAACCTTTTCTAACTGTTTTCAAGGACAGGTTCTTCAACTTGGCATGTACCAGGCCTAAATTCCTACATTGTCTACCTAAATTTATCCACTATCAACCTACCTAAACTAATCAATAATCATCTAAACCTCCGTAAATCCATTTCTCTATTCCAACTGTGAGTAGTAAAAATGCCCTTCACAAAGACACAGACAGAGCTCCTACTCTCTAGGAAATCCTGAGAAAAAATAATTCTGAGGTAAAAGCCCCCTCAGAGATACACTCCTGTTCCTTCAAAGTCCTGAGGAAAAAAACCCAAATGTCAACTCATTCCTTCCTTATATATCTTCCTTGTCTCCTAGGTAACAGAATTTTTTTTTAAATTTAAATATTTTATTATTTTGGAAAAATTTTCCATGGTTACATGATTCATGTTTTTACTTTCCCCTTCACCCCACCCCCCCATATCCAATGCACATTTCCACGGGTTTTAACATATGTCATCAATCAAGACTTACTTACATATTACTGATAGTTGCATTGGCGTGGTCGTTTAGTGTCACATCCCCAACCATGTCTGTATCAACCCATGTGTTCAAGCGGTTGTTTTTCTTCTACATTTCCACTCCTGTAGTTCTTCCTCTGAATGTGGGTAGCAATCCTTTCCCTAAATCCCTCAGAATTGTCCTGGGTCATGGCATTGCTACTAGTACAGAAGTACATTACATTCGATTTTACCACAGTATATCAGTCTCTGTGTACAATGTTCTTCTGGCTCTGCTCCTTTCGCTCAGCATCAATTCCTGGAGGTCTTTCCAGTTCACATGGAATTCCTCCAGTTTATTATTCCTTTGAGCACAATAGTATTCCATCACCAGCATATACTACAATTTGTTCAGTCATTCCCCAATTGAAGGGCATACCCTCATTTTCCAGTTTTTTTGCCACCACAAAAAGCACGGCTATAAATATTTTTGTACAAGTCTTTATCTATTATCTCTTTGGGGTACAAACCCAGCAATGCTATGGCTGGATCAAAGGGCGGGCAGTCTTTTAGAGCTCTTTTGGCATAGTTCCAAATTGCCAGCCAGAATGGTTGGATCAGTTCACAGCTCCACCAGCAGTGAATTAATGTCCCAATTTTGCCACATCCCCTCCAAAATTCATTACTCTCCCCTGCTATCATTTTAGCCAATCTGCTAGGTATGAGGTGGTACTTCAGAGTTGTTTTTTTTTTTTTGATTTTTTTTAACATTTATTAATATACATTTTAACATGGTTACCTGATTCATACTCCTCTTATCCCCTTCACGCACCCCCCCCCGCACTCCCCCCACCCATGGCCGATGCGCATTTCCACTAGTTTTGTCATGTGTCCTTGATCAAGACCAATTTCCAAATTGTTGGTAGTTGCATTGGGGTGGTAGTTTCGAGTCCACACCCTTAATCACGTCCACCCCGACCCATGCGTTCAAGCAGTTGTTTTTCTTATATGTTTCCTCTCCTGCAGTCCTTCCTCTGAATGTGGGTAGCATCTTTAGCATAAATCCCTCGGAATTGTCCTGGGTCATTGTATTGCTGCTGGTACAGGAGCCCATTACATTCGATTTTACCACAGTATATCAGTCTGTGTGTACAATGTTCTTCTGGCTCTGCTCCTTTCGCTCTGCATCAGTTTCCGGAGGTCTCTCCAGTTCGCCTGGAACTCCTCCAGTTTATTATTCCTTTTAGCACAATAGTATTCCATCACCCGCATATACCACAGTTTGTTCAGCCATTCCCA
>NW_025344342.1:0-1138 GCF_016433145.1 Gracilinanus agilis
ATATATATGTATGTATATACATATATATTACTCCATTCTTTCTCAAGTCTGATGCAATATTTTCTAAGGAATGACTGTGTTGTCTATGTGCTATATAACTGGAAGAAGACATGATCTCAAATTAGCTAAGAGAATGAAGAATTAAATAAGCTGTTATTCTAAATAGTTCCATACCTTTGAGAGTGATACAGGAATAGTAGCAATAATCAGGGCTCCAAAATTATTATTACACTAGATTAATTCCATTTGAGGTATGGAGGATGGAATTTAATTCTGGAGCAATACTATTTATGGGAGTTAGTGAAAAGAAGAAGTATATGCCTAGCCTATTACTCCCCAGAAAGGTAAAAATCATAGCTTCCCTTGGAGAGGGATAGATTTCATTATCTTAACTAGATCCCTATATTAGATGCCTATCCATCCTATGAAGTGTAAGTCAAGCCACATTTATATATTAGAAAACTATCCACATATATCTTAGATAAAGTACTTGAAATAATGTATATATTTGGTCATATATTATGAGAGAATATATCACAACATATTCACGATCATAGCAAATACAATTTTAAATATTCATATTTTCTTATAATTGATCTCTTATATGAATTCATGTCATCACATTTTTAAAAGGGGACATTATTAAATTTAAGCCTAAATATGCCCATTCTTTTTCAAAAACATTTTATGTCAGTTCTATTTTTATCATCCCTTTTTCTTGGATGTATTTTTTGGCATTTACAACAAGTAGACATTTCCATTTACCTTCCTGTCTTCAACTTTACCCACTTAGATTTTAATGGTGGCAATATTTTGTCTATTACTTTATCTAATTTGTTCTTAAAGATGAAGAGTTTTATTTTTTTCTTTTTTCCCCTAAATTACTTTGTAATTCAATATAGTATGACTTGGAGCTGAAGGTACCTTCAAATAAATAAGGTATGAAACTCTTGACTACAATAACTGGTCAGTTTTGTTTCTTATTTATATTGGGATCACATAATAAAATGTTATGTTTTCAGTCCAATTCATAAGCACTGGAGGTTTACCTGTTTTCATGGTTAACAATGTATCAAGCAATGAATTTCAAATAAGAGGTATATTAGTATTTATTTATTATAAAATATGTATAATTGTA
>NW_025344343.1:0-1091 GCF_016433145.1 Gracilinanus agilis
TTGCTTTCTTCTTCTCTTTCCCATGTTTCCTATACCTTTTTAAAAAAAATTTTGATGTCCTTTTTGAGCTCTTCTAGAGCCCAAGACCAATTCATATTTTTCTTAGAAAGAGATAGTAAAAGCAAAGCTGCTACACACAAAACTTCAGAGTCTATGCCTTGCTCTTTATCTTCTTAAAGATTTTCTATAGTTAGGGTTTTTGCCCCTTTTTTAACCCATTTCTGCCATTTGCTACCCAGATGACTGGCTAAATCTCTATACTTTTCTGTGTCTCTGTTCACTTCAAGTATAAAATGAGAGGGTTGGACTTAAACCCTGGGTTGTCTTCCAGGTCTAAGCCAATGATGCCATAAACCTAACAGGCCCTGTTGGACAATGATTTTTTTTAATTTAAACATTTATTAATAATCATTTTTAACATGGTTACATGATTCATGCTCCTACTTTCCCCTTCACCCCCTGCACTCCCCCCACCCATGGCTGATGCACATTTCCACTGGTTTTGTCATGTGTCCTTGATCAAGACCTATTTCCAAATTGTTGGTGGTTGCATTGGTGTGGTAGTTTCGAGTCCACATCCCCAATCATGTCCACCCTGACCCATGCGTTCAAGCAGTTGCTTTTCTTATATGTTTCCTCTCCTGCAGTTCTTCCTCTGAATGTAGGTAGCATTCTTTACCATACATCCCTCAGAGCTGTCTTGGGTCATTGCATTGTTACTGGTACAGAAGCCCATTACATTCAATTTTACCACAGTATATCAGTCTCTGTGTACAATGTTCTTCTGGCTCTGCTCCTTTCACTCTGCATCAGTTCCCGGAGGTCTCTCCAGTTCGCCTGGAACTCCTCCAGTTTATTATTCCTTTTAGCACAATAGTATTCCATCACCCGCATATACCACAGTTTGTTCAGCCATTCCCCAATTAAAGGACATCCCCTCATTTTCCAGTTTGTTGCCACCACAAAAAGTGCAGCTATGAATATTTTCATACAAGTCTGTTTATCTATGATCTCTTTGGGGTACAAACCCAACAATGGTATGGATGGATCAAAGGGCAGGCATTCTTTTATAGCCCCTTGAGCATGATTCC
>NW_025344344.1:0-7685 GCF_016433145.1 Gracilinanus agilis
GAGGGAGGGAGTGGGACTGGGGAGAGAAAGGGAGGGAGTCTTGACTTTAGCCCCTCCCCAGCCCTTCAAGGTTATAAGTTCGGGGCCCCTAGCCTAGGTCCTGCTCTTTTCCCCTTCCGGCTTCAGGAACCAGCCTTAGTCAGCTGAGCAGTCACAGGACCAGCCTCCAGCCCTAGTCTCTCTGCCTCCAGTCCCACGTTCAGCCTCCAGACTCCAGCCTGAGTGCCTCGGGGAAGGGGGAGGCCTGAGGAGCGCCCTGGGCTCCGCTGCTGCACATCTGCCGCCGCCACCGCTGCCGCATCTGCAGTTGTTCGAGGGTAGGGCTCCCTCTGGGGGTGTGAGGTGTGAGTGAGTGTGAGCGAGCGTGTGCGCGCGAAGAAGGGGGGCGGGGGGGGGGGGGGAGTGTCCTTGTCTGCCTCAAGGTCTGCTCTGTTCCCCAGGAGATGGAGAGGGCTACCCTGGCCACCTGGAAGGAGCGCGTGGAGCAGGAACTGGACCGTGTGGTCACCTTCTGGACCAAATACTCCCACGACTCGGAGTACGGGTAAGGAGCCCCTCTGGGCACCTGTCCTTTGTTCCCCTGCCCCCGGCCGGCCGGCCATGCCCTCCTTCTCCAGCTCGGGCCCACTGACAGCGAGCCCCACCCCCACCCAGCTCCCTTCTGCCCCCCACGGTGCGCCTGATCGCTGGCAGAACATGGCAGGGCGAAGGCCCCAACTGCCCTGGTCCTCCTCCTCCTCCTCTCTCCCAGGGGCTTCTTCACCTGCCTCACCAGGGAGGGCCAAGTGTACGACGACCTCAAGTACGTCTGGCTGCAGGGGAGGCAGGTAAGGTCCGCACCTGGCCGGGATCCCTGCCCCCCTCCCCATTCTGGCCTCCCAGGAGCAGACCCCACACCCCATCGGATGTCCTCTCCGTCCAGGTTTGGATGTACTGCCGGCTCTACCGAAAACTGCCCCGTTTCTGCTGGCCGGAGATCCTGGATGCAGCCAAAGCAGGTACTTCCCTCCTGGCTGGCCCCCACCTCCCACAATTCCCCTTCTCCCCTCAGTCTAGGAGGAGAGGCCTCCTCTTCTGGAAAGTTCTTTGCCCCTCCTCCTCCTCCTCCTCCTTGCCCAGGGGGGCTTGGCATGGCAGAACTGGGGGGAAGGGGGTCCCAGTTCCTCACAAGGAGCCACTTCCAGGAGGGGAGTTCCTCATCCGCCACGCCCGAGTGGCCCCCCCAGGGAAAAAGTGCGCCTTTGTACTGACCCGGGATGGCCGCCCCATCAAAATTCAGCGAACGATTTTCAGCGAGTGCTTCTACACCATGGCCATGGATGAGCTGTGGAAGGCCACCGGCGACCCCCGATACCAGGTATGGAGGTGGCCAGGAATAGCTCGCCCTCGGCTAATTGGGCCAGGATGCTGGGAGAAGAGATTTTCTAATTGTCCAGCTCAAGAAAGTGAAGCCCCTTCCCTCTCCCCTTTCCCCACCCCACAAGGGAGGGGAGTGACTTGCCCAAGTTCACACGGCAACAATTTGAATGATTTGAACGGAGTGTTCTTTCTACTGCATGAAAAATGAACAGCCCAGGCAGTGCAGACATGAAGGGTTTCACTGAGGTGGAACTACTCGGGCTGTCTTCTGGGAGCCAGACAGGAACGGCCGAATGCTGCCAAGATTCAGGGACAGGGCCTGGGCCCAGTGGAACTGGCTGGGCCTCTTGGCTGACCCCCCCCCCCCCTTTCCTCCTCCTTCCCTAGAGGGAAGCCTTGGAGATGATGGATCAGATCATATACTGGGTTCGGGTGGACCCCACTGGGCTGGGCCAGCTCGAGCTCTCGGGGTCCCCGATGGCTGACTCGATGGCTGTGCCCATGATGGTGCTCAACTTGGTGGACCAGCTCGGGGAGGACGATGACAAGCTGACCCGAAAGTTCGCCGAGTTGGGCGACTGGTGTACTCAGGACATCTTGAAGCATCTCCAGGTTTGGCACCTTGGGGGGGGGGGGGGGTTGGGGGAAGGGGGGGGGGATAGGGAGATGAAGGGAAGGAGAGGTAGCGGAGTTCTTGTACATATCTTTTCCCGACACTCCGCCAGAGGGATGGACAGCTCGTGTTGGAGAACGTGTCTAAGGATGGCAAAGAGATTCCTGGTTGCCTGGGGAGACAACAGAATCCAGGTGAAGGGACCACCCCTGGCATTAGAAAGAGGAAAGTGTGCCTCAAGGGACTCGATTTTTGCATAGAGGCAGTCTCCCAGGGCTGGGGGGCGCCAGAGTGCAGAGGAGCTCAGAGGGCAGAGAGCCCCAAGTGGTTGGGGAAGTTTCCCTCCAGGTGTTGGGGCTTGAAGGGGAAGGGACGAGGAACTCCCAGACTGGGGAAGAGTCCGAGCTAGCTTCCAGGAAAGCTTTCTAGGGGCCCAGGGTGGTGAAGGGATTTGCATGGCTGAGGCAGGAGTGTATGTGTACGGGGGAAGTGCCACAGAGAATTTCCAGCTGAGATTTGGGGTGTCCTACTGGTAGGGAGATAATGGGGTCAGCCTCCCACTGGGGTTCGGGGATCTGACTGCATGGCATCCCCACCTCAGGACATGCCTTGGAGGCTGGCTGGTTCTTGCTCCGGCATGCCATCCGACATCGGAACCCTGAACTCAAGGCCCATATCATTGAGAAATTCTTGCTGCAGCCTTTCAATTCTGGCTGGGACACTGAAAACGGGGGGATCTTTTACTTCCAGGATGCAGACAAATTCTGTCCCACACAGGTAAGGAGCCCCTTCCCCTTCCTTCCCTCTGGTCCTTCCCATCAGACCTAGAGTGAGAAGGTTTCCTTATCATCCCGAGCCTCCCTCCAGGGCTTCGGAAAGAAAGGGGTGAATTCTGTACAGGGCCAGGCCCAGCTCTTGGATTGGAGACTGACCAGCCCTGGGGGGAGGGGGGAGGGGGGGAGGTTCGGGGCGATAAGGAAACCTTCTCACTCTAGGTCTGATGGGAGCCATGTGGTATCACTCCCTTGGAGAGACCTTAGTCTGGGAGGGGAGAGAGAGAAGCCGTTGTAGACTCATCGTCCCAGCAGCTGGCCGCAGTTGTTTGACTAGAATCTGGAGAGATGAGGAGCTCCCTGCTGCCTTAACTGGGAAAGGGTTTGGGGGAGTCCCCCGAAAGTGCTGGAGAGAGGCCAGGGCTGGGGAAAAAAGGGAGACCGAGCTCCGGGTGGGGAGGCTCAGAGACGAGCGGGCGGTCGTTAGCTTTTCCTCCTCTCTCGGCAGCTGGAGTGGGACATGAAACTCTGGTGGCCCCACAGCGAAGCCATGATCGCCTTCCTCATGGGTTACAGTGAGACCAGGGAACCCGCCTTGCTCCACCTTTTCTGCCAAGTCGCAGAATACACCTTTGAACGGGTAAGAAAACAATTTGCAGAGGCCTCCCCGCAGGAGCTCCGGGCTTAGCTGGGCTGGAAGGAGGCATGGAGGGAGGGAGAGACTGAGGGGGTGGGAGGCCCAGGAGGCCCCTGGACTGCCTGGGGAACTCCCAGCTCGCCTCAACTGGGCAGGAAAAGACGAGGAGCCACCCACTCAGTAAAAGCAGGAGGTGTCAAAGTTGGCCTGGCCCAGACACTGACAGCTGTAGGAGCCGCAGGGAGATGTCAGTCGACATGGCGAGGATTTCGTGGGGGCGTTTCAGGGAGGGCGGCCAGGGGACTGGAAAGCAAACTCCCTTTTTTCCTCTCTCTCTATGGACACATCTCAGCAATTAAACCGGGACCCTATTAGCTCCCTAAATGATAACTTCGGGTTGTAAAACATCTTATCTCATTTGAGCCTCCCAAACACCGCGGGGACTTGGTAGAGGGAAGAGCAGTATCCCCATTTTACAGATGAGGAAACTGTCCCTAAGACGTGAAGGGACTGCTAGGATTCAATAGGAGACTTTCTTTCTCTTCTTATAACCCTTCCCTCCTATCTTAGTAGCAAATCTTTTTTTAAACCCTCACCTTCTGTCTTAGAATCAATATTATGTATTGACTTCTAAGGCAGAAGAGAGCAGTAAGGGGTAGGCGATGGGGCTAAAGTGACTCGCCCAGGGTCACCCAGCTTGAGGCCAAATTTGAACCCAGGACTTCCTTTTTCCAAGCCTGCTTCTCTATCCTCTGAGCCACCTCGCTTCCCCAACTTCCTTTCAAGTTTAAGACAGAAGAGGAGCAAAGGCTTGCCCAGGGTCACCAAGCTAGGAAGTGGCTGAGGTCAGAAGTGAGCCCAGGTCCTCCCAGCTCCAGGCCTGGCTCTCTATCCACTGTGGCATCTCACCGCCCCTAATAATCCACTTTCTGACCCCCCCAGTCTAACGCTTTTGGAAAGCAAGCTCTTCAAGGGCATAGCCGGACGAAATCAGAGAAGATTGGGGGAAGGAGAGGTGGGCGTCCGGGAAAGGCACGAGAGGTGCCTCCCAGTTGTTGGAAGAGCCGCTTTGGGGACCAAGGACTGGACTTGTTCTATTGAGCCCCAAGGGCAAGAACAAGGCAAATGTCAGCCTCAAAATGGAACGGGCTGCTTCGGATCCCCTCAAGGTGGCTGCCCCGTTTGAAGTCACATGGAATATTTTCATTGGGCTAGAACCAATGACCATATTTTACATATAACTTCCCTTAGTGTCAATTCAAATACATCCAGCCACTTCAGGACTCACCTTCCCGAGTTCAAATCTGGCCTCAGACACTTACTGGCTATTATGTGACCCCCGGGCAAGTCACCTTATGCCATTTGCCTCAGTTTCCTCATCTGGAAAAGGAAATGGCAAACCACTCCAGGATCTCTGCCAAGAAAACCCCCAATTGGGCTGGTAGGTGGGTGGGTGGTGCCTTGAAGCGTCTCACTAGACTGAGAAACAACCCTTCAAGGAATTCACTGTGCATGCTAATTGTGGAGATCTCCTTCTTGCTAGAAGACGGGCTGGCTGCCCGCTTGTCTGTGATGTTATAGAAGGATTCTTGACCAAGGGTTCTGGGATGCTGAAGCTGAGATATCACTCAAACAGAAAGAAGCAGGGGCCACTGAACTGTACATAAAGGTCCCTACCAACCAAGGACTGACAACTGAGAAAACCACATATGAATATTAGCTATGTTTTATTGTATTTCTGTTCAACATTTCCTAATTCCATTTGAACCTTGTCCAGGGGCTAGCTGCTGGCCCATAGAGGTCCCTCTGTCCTAGAGAGCCCTGGGGCCTGGCTGGACTCTTTGCTGAGCTGGATCTCCAAGGACAGAATTAGTGGAGAGGTGGGAAGCCCGTGAAAGTTGAGAATGAGAACAGAGTGTGTGTGTGCTGTGGAGGAGTCGGGCTTATCAGGGACTTAGTTTCAAAGAGATCTCCCTCCTCTTCTATTTTATCTTGTTCTAGTTGGCCTAGTTCTTGGCTTCTACTCCCACTCAATGTTCCTTTACATGAAACTTCTCTCGCACTACTGCAACTCCCCCTGTTCTCTCATTTCTGCTCCCTTAGTTCCCATCTGTAAAATGGGAATCATAACATTTACTCTTGATAGCTGTGAGGATATATGAAGTAAGTATATATATCTATAAATCCTGAACTTTGGTCTTAGAATCAATATTGATTCTTTTACAGCTATATATTTTTTTACTGATTACATGTAATAACAAATTTCCACTAAATTTTTCCCAAGTGATATGATCCAACTTATGCCCCTCCCTCCTTCCCTCTAAGGCAGAAGAGCTTTAAGGGCAAATGACTTACCTTGGGTCACACGACTAGGAAGGATCTGAGGTCAGCCTTGAATCCAGGACCTCCGGTCTAGACCTGGCTCTCAAACCACTAAGCTGCCCCCTAGTAATGATACATAGGAAAGTGCTTTGCCTGCCTTTAAGTACTGTACATTCTCTATACTGCTCTCTGGCCATTTTCTCAGACTCTCTTCTAGCTCTACCATCAGGATTCTACCTGCCAAGTGATTTGTGGGTAAGCCCTCTCTCTTTCATCTTGCCTCCTATGGTTCTGAGCACAAGTCTAGCTGCTTCATTGAGATTTAAGGAATTTACAAAGGAATGGCATGACAGAGGGGCAATCTTTTTAGAGCTGGGGTTCTGAAATAATCTCCCCTGTGGGTATAGAAATGTGGCCCAGTGAAAAAAAGTACTAGATTCGGAGTCAGAAGACCTGAATTTGAATCCAGCTCTGCTCCTCTGTGATTTTTTAAAAAACTGTGTGGCTGTTGACAAGTCATTTGATTTCTCTGGGTCTGAGATGGGCTTTCAATGGAAAAATGAGTGAGTTGGGCTAGATCACCTCTAAAGCTGTTTTCAACTCTAAAAGTCTATAGGTTTTGTGTTTTGTTTTTTTAAACCCTTATTTTCTGTCTCAGTATCAATTCTAGGACAGAAGAGTGGCAGGGGCTAGACAATTGGGATTAAGTGACTTGTCCAAGGTCACACTGCTAGGAATTGGCTGAGGCCAGGTCCTCCTGACTCCAGGCCTGGCACTCTATTACCAGTATGCTACCTAACTGCCCCAATCCTTGATTCTTATGAACCTTCCTGAGGTACCTGAAACCATGGAAGGCAGAATATGACTTGTCCAAGTGGGATTTGGACCCCTTTGCTCCAACTCTAGTCTTTTTCCCATTATGCCTTAGCTTTAAGTGTGGCTCAGGGGAAAGTGACAGGAGAGCCAGGCCCTTCTTCCCATCTCCTGCCTCTCACTCCCTTTTTACCGAGTTGATGGGTCTCAGGGCTAGAATTGGGGATGGGGGTAGGGGATGGCCAGGTTCCCCTTTCCTTTCCCTCCTTGGGGGTAGGGGATGGCCAGGTTCCCCTTTCCTTTCCCTCCTTGGGCCATGCCCCTAACTCTTTGTTCTGCTCCCTCCCTCCTCCCAGTTCCCAGATCGGGAGCATGGAGAATGGTTTGGCTATCTGAACCGGGAAGGCAAAGTGGCCCTCAACTTCAAGGGGGGGCCCTTTAAAGGTGAGTGCAAGGGAGGGCCAGGTTGAGTGGGTGGGGTGCCAGGGGCGGGAATGCCCCCCTAACTGCCAGCTCTGGGCTCTTCCCGCAGGTTGCTTCCACGTGCCCAGGTGCCTCTACATGTGCGAAGAACTACTCAAGGCTCTGCTGATGGCCAGCTGAAGTACAGCGCCCCAGGGCACCGGCCAGCAGCCTTACCCCCTGCCCCTGCCCCTGCCCGGGGCGCTGGGGGAACTTCCACTCTACCTTTTCGTGGCCCCCCTCCCCCAACGTCTCAATAAAACTTGACTAGCATCTCCCTGAGAACCCATGCGTGTCTGTGGCGTGGGAGTGGGGTGGTGGAACGCCTGTGCACTGCGCCGGGCGAAGGGGGCGGGGCCCGAGAGGCGGCGGCTGGAGGCCTCCCAGGTTCGAACCACTGGGCCTCCTACCCGCTCCTTCTCCGCCGCAGTTCAAAGGCAGGGGTGGGGGTTTCGGTGCGGGGCGGGAGGGAAACGGACGTGTAATGCTGACTGCTGATTGGATGGCGCTTCCGCGGCGAGGGGCCCCGTGCGCTGGTGATTGGACGATACTCCGGGAGGCGGTGCTCTATTGGCTGAGGCCCACCCCTTCCGCAACTGCCTAGCAGCGGCCCGGATCCGGTAGCAGCGTTGTCGGTTGCTGCTCGGGGTGCAGTCGTTACTTCTTTCCACTCCTCAGCTCGGCTAGGCCCGCTTAAGTGTCGGCG
>NW_025344345.1:0-4156 GCF_016433145.1 Gracilinanus agilis
TTGCCCTCTTGTAAAACTTCAGGGCAATTTTGCTGAATAATTTCTTTAAGTATGGAGTCCAAGTTTCTATTAATTTCTGCCTTTTATGGAAGACCAATAATTCTCAAATTGTCTCTTCTAGACCAGTTTTCTTGGTCTGTCAGTTTCTCATTGAGATATTTCATGTTTCCTTCTATTTTATCAGTCTTTTGACTTTGTTTTATTTGTTCTTGTTGTCTTGAGAGATCATTGGCTTCTAATTGTTCAATTCTAGCTTTTAGGAACTGCTTTTCCTTTTAAATCTGGTCATTCCTGGTGTTTAATTTGCTTATCAGTTTATTTGATTTCTGAGCCTCACTTTACAGTTGCAAAATTCTGCTTTTTAAACTACTATTTTCTTGCCAGATCTCTTCCATCTTCTTCAACATCTCATTTTTGAACTCTTCAATAGCTTGTGACCAGCTTTCATTTTTTCAGGAAGGTTTGGGTATGATTACTTGTTTTTCCTCCTCTGTTGTCTGGATTTTCTCTGTGTTTAAAAGTTGTCGAGTGTTCCAGAGTTTTTCTTGATAATCTTTTTCTTCTTCTGGGGTTCTCGGCCTGCCATCATTAGCCCCGCCCCTTTTCAGCTTTGTCTTCACACTCAGGGTGTACCTGCACTTTCTAAGCTCCCTGGGGCTCCGGTCTCCTTGTTCATGGGGTCAGGTCTCCTGGTAGACCCTGGTCTGCCCCTCTGTCTGAGGTTCCTTCAGCAGTTTCAGGGACTGCTTCCACAGTCGTGCTCCCATCTGCTCCGGGTCCACACTGGAGGTCCAAGCCTGTGGTGGAGATCTTTATTCGCACCTAGGGCACTGTCTTCACCCATGCAGATGCTAGGAAAAAAAATATAAGTAATGGGGTCACCAGGGATATTAAAATCAACTATGGGGTTTGTGGGAACAGTCTCTGGGATGTAAGAGAGACTATAACTGAACACTGAAGTCTTGTACAGCTACACCACTCCCAACTGGAAAAATAACAGCCAACTGTCACTCTGGCCAGAGGCCTTGAATTAACTGACAAGGTAACAAGGTGAAATTAGGTTTTAATTAGAAACAACTAAAAGGAGGGATAGGAATGACTACTCTAAAATCTTAACACCTAATAACAAAACCCAAAGGGACAGGGAAAGACTTATTCACTACACTAATCTCAGCTATCTAACTAACAGGGCCCAAGGAGCTATACTGGAGTCTCTGGGTTTCTGCCTCAAACCTGGAACCTGCCAGGCTTAAGTACAGCTGGGGATTTTGTGGCTTTGGGATTTCTCACTGCAATCCACTGATGATGTCTGGATGCCAGGAGCTACAGTTGTCTCAGGAACTAAGCAATAAGGGGTTTGCTTGAAGCACTGTCCTCTTCTCTTGTTCTTTCCTTAAATGCCACACCACACAGGATCCCAAGGGAAAACAGGATGCAAGGTGTCCTTTGCTTTGAGATCTCCCAGGCTGGCAACAGTTTTTGCCTACCACTCATGGAGTCCACACACACAGAACACAGATAGACTTCCTCCTCCTTCATTCCAACCTGGAATTCCCAGCTCCAGCTCCTTCCTGCTAGGTACTTCCTAATCAATATATAATCAATACCTAATAACTAGCTAATCTAATCTTACTCATAACATTTGGAAAAAGAAATATAGAAATTACACTACAATTATATCCTAACCTGTATTCATATCTTCCGTAACAATATTATGTGTGTAGAATATGAATTCAATGGTAACACTTTAGCCTGAATTGCTGTTTTAAATTAAATTACTTATTCCTTGTTCACTACATAAATACAGGATTTCATCTGGCTCAATTATCTCCTCTTAAAGAGAGGGAGTTATCTAATGTGGTAAAATCCAGTAAAAATACAGTTTGGAATGTGATAAAATATAATATTAGTGTTACGACATGAGAAAATGGACTATAAGTATAACATCTGGATTGGCCACAATTGACCAGGACCACAATTGTTCCTACAAGACAATCCCAAGGGACATATGGACATTTTCCACATGGAGAGGAAAACTGTGGGTGTAGAAAAAGAGAAGAAAAACAAATGACTTATCATTTGTATTTATTTGGGGGTTTTGGTTTTAAAAGATTATTCTAGTTTAAAAATGAATAATATAAAAATAAATATAAGTGGTAAAATTTGTATAACCCAGGGGAAGTGCTTATTGGATCCAGGAGGGGGAGGGAAGAGAGGAGGGAAAGAAAATGTAATATGTAAATATGGAAAAATATTTTTAAATTAATATAAAAATTTTAAAGAGTAATATTGTATGATGATCAATGTTGAATGATTTAACTATTGTCAAAAATGGAAATATCGGGGTTCCGGGTTAAGATGGCGGCAGAGTAAAAAGCAGCTGCTTGACCTCTCCTAACCCACGCATATAGGACTCCTCAAGAAGACATAAAAACAAATCCAGAGGATAGAAGGGACCCCACAACAGGGCGCAGCATCGAAGGTATGTGGAATCGGGGCATTTCCATGCTATAAAGAGGTGAAACAGCTCTCACAAAAACAGGAGCGGAGCAACCCCCTCCCCCACCCCACAACACCTACAGTGACAAAGCCAGTGTACAAGAGTCAGAGCAAGTTTGGGGCACCCATTAAGTCATTGGCAGCTCACCAGGGATTGTTCCTGAGAGCAGCAAGACTTAAGACCCCCCCCCAAGAGGCTAAAGAACTCATAGACTCTGAACACAGACCCTGAGCCCAGGCGCAGGCGAAGGGGTTGACACAGGCGTGGGCTAAGGCTCGGACTAAGGTGCGGACTAAAGCGTGGACAAAGGGGCTGATTCTGAGTGCAGGAGCGGATCTTGATTGGGAGCCCAGTGCACAGAGGTGCTTGACTGCGAAAGCAGCTCCCTGAGACTGTTAAAGGAGCTTCAGGCAGAAGAACTAGCAAGGAGACCACCAGGAGGCTTGTCCCAGAACAACTAGACTTGAGATCTCAGGAGTCTAAAGAGCTCAGACAGATTCTGGGCACAAGCATAAAGATGAGAGGGCACGCAGCTTACAATGGCAAGCCAGAATCATCAGGAAAACCAGAAGAGAAAGATGAAGAAGAAAAAACCTTTAACACTCGACAACTTTTACACAGAAAAAATCCAGACGACAGAGGGAACAGCAGATGAGAACAAACAATTAACCATATCCAAACTTTCCCAAAACAATGAAAATGGGTCACAAGGTCTTGAAGAGTTCTAATCTGAGATTATGAGAAAGATGGATGAGATCTGGCAAGAAAATAACAGTTTAAAGGGAGAATTTCACAATTGGAAAGTGAGGCAAGTAAATCAAAGACCAGAAATGACCAGATTGAAAAGGGCTTGAGCAAAATCTTTTGGGCGTCAAATGAGAAAAAGAAGGCAGGAGTGGCTATTATGATTTCTGACAAAGCCAAACTAAATATAGATATGATTAAAAAAGACAGGGAAGGCCATTACATCCTGATTAAAGGCAGTATAAACAATGAGGAAATAACACTACTCAATATATATGCACCAAATGGTATAGCATCCAAATTCATAAAGGAGAAACTGGCAGAGCTTAAGAAGGAAATAGATAGTAAAACCATACTAGTGGGAGATCTAAATATTCCTCTTTCAGATCTAGATAAATCAAACCAAAAAATAAATAAGAAAGAGGTAAGAGAGGTGAATGAAGTCCTAGGAAAATTAGATTTAATTGATATGTGGGGAAAAATAAATAGGGAGAAAAAGGAATACACCTTCTTTTCAGCTGCACATGGTAGCAAGAGGTAGAAAGAGAAATACCATTTAAAATCACCCTAGACAATATAAAATACTTGGGAATCTACCAAAACAAACACAGCAATTATACGATAACAACTACAAAACACTTTCCAAACAAATAAAAATGGATCTCAACAATTGGAAAACCATTAATTGTTCATGGGTAGGAGAAGCTAACATAATTAAAATGACCATTCTACCCAAATTAATTTACCTATTTAGTGCCATACTTATCAAATTACCAAAAAACTTCTTTACTGAATTATGAAAAACTATGACAAGTTTCATTTGGAATAACAAAAAATCAAGAATATCATGGGAAATAATGAAAAAAAAATGTGAAGGAAGGGAGCCTAGCAGTACCAGATATTAAACTATAC
>NW_025344346.1:0-3436 GCF_016433145.1 Gracilinanus agilis
TGAAGAAAATTTCATTGTACAAGCCCATGAATACCTTGGACAAACTTTTTTTTTAAGTAGAAAAACCATAACTTCTTATGTATTTTTTGGATTTGTCACCTGATCCATCAAGGTCACATGTTGCTTATACAGCCTTTTCATCCTTTTTACCTTTGTTAATTGTCACATAGATGATGGATAGAACTCATCAAAAATGGTTACAACCTATATAAAACCTTTGAACAATTTAATGAGCTAAATATCTCAATTGATTTTAAGGGATCTTCAGAAATTATTTTTTAGATATCCAGTAGCTTTCAGAATTATATATGCATACAAACATAGCTATATGTATGTATATTATAAAAAAAGTTGAATTAAAGGTAGAGAACAAAATATAAGTTCCTGCCAAAAAGTTTTATATATAAAGCATGAAGCCAAAAGTAGCTTCTGAATGGTTTTTTAACACTTCAGTTTAATCTACTTCCATCGGAACAATCTCAATCCTTGGTGATGGTTTTAGACCCAAATAGGTTTTCATCAGCAGTACAGAGTTTTGTGTTTTTTTTCTAGACTTTTCTGCCAGATTTTGGAATAATTGCAGTAATAGACTTTGTTCAAAAATATCTTTGTCAAAGTTGAATGATTTGATACATCTATAGCATTTGTGACAAGTATCCATCATTTCATAGGTTTTTTAAATGTCACACAGCAAGTGGCTATATCAGTGGTTACTAAACTTCTTTAGCCTACTGCCCCCTTTCCAGAAAAAAATTTACTTAGCCACCTGGAAATTAATTTAAAAAAAATTTAATAGCAATTAATAGGAAAGATAAATGTACCTGTGGCCTTCACTGCCCACCTGCAGCACCCACAATGGAGGCAGTAGCGCCCACTTTAGGAATCACTGGGCTATATGGAGACTCATGTGAATCCTATATAATAGTGGGTTTGGTTTGTTTACTACTGTCATTAACTGGAATATTGTGAATTTTGAGAATTTTGGTACTGTTTTTGAATGTGCATCACCTGCTGTATTACTGTTTTATTAAATTGTTACTTTGTGAAAATCATTTGTACTCACACAGTGGTTCATGGCCAAGTTAAAAAGGAAATGGATCTCATTTTTTGGGAAGAACCTTTGTATTCTACATTTCCTTGTCTGATAAACTGAGTCACTGATTGTAAGCTATATATTTTTGATTTTTAAAACATTTTTATTATTGTTTTTCTCCCTGCATGTGTAATGCAATATTTGAGTTTTAATTTTTCTCTCCTTTTTTTCAACTCGAAGCACATGTTACGAGTTTTAAAAAGGTTTTTTGATTTTGCACTAGGGTAAGTTAAAAAATGTCCATTAACCTGAATGTAACTGCATACCCAAAAGTTTTTGACTATAGAAACAATGCCATTGGTTGTTTAAAAAAATATGGAACTTTGCTTAATGATTCTGTCTGATTCCAAGAGAAGGGAACAAAAAGAGCCACTGCACAGTGCCAAAGAAGCACAAAGCTAACACCTGCATAGTGCCTATCAAACACAAGGACAAAGAGACCAAATCAGTGGGACTGATGAAATTTTGAGACAAGACAAGATACACCCAATCAAGCACCTGACTTTGGTTGCCTTCCTGGCTCTAGTATCCCTGAGAGAAAGTGTAAAATCAGACCAAGGAAATGCTATTTCCCATTTGTTGCTGAAATCTAGTCCCTTTCCT
This sequence comes from Gracilinanus agilis, assembly GCF_016433145.1. Classification (NCBI taxonomy): domain Eukaryota; kingdom Metazoa; phylum Chordata; class Mammalia; order Didelphimorphia; family Didelphidae; genus Gracilinanus; species Gracilinanus agilis. The sequence goes on from NW_025344346.1 coordinate 1,697, forward strand.
GTCTTTAATAGTGTGGAAAACTTTCTGTAGTCCTAGCTACTGAATAGATAAGTGCATAATTACATAAATCACTTTAATTGGGCCTTGATTCAAGGACCTGTTATAGGTTTATTTTTCCTTTACTTAGATTTTTTAGACACAAGATTTTGATATTTTATATTTCATCCACAAGTTATTTTTTCTCTTTTATTTGGATTTTTTGAAGTTTTTTATTTCTTTTGCCAATTGATTCATAAACCTCATAACTCAGCCATGCATCCGTGAGTGATCCCTATGTTTGTTATTATCCTCCTCAGGGGAAGACTATACTATTGTTGCAAACTTTGATTTGAAATTAAGCTTAATTTAGAACAAAAGTCTACTTCCAAGAATCTGAAAGGTGAACTTTTTTGGAGAAGGTATAATGAAGTTGTCTGTAGAAACCACATACTGCACCAAAAGATTGAGAGTGAACTTTAAGATGTGCTCATTTGAGCTATGGGGAGTTGAATGCATTTGTTTTGAATGTACACTCTTATGCCAAAAGGGGATTGCCCCCAATTGGCTTTTTGTCAATGCACATAATACTGATTTTGTTCTTTTTCTCTTTTATTTCCCTTTTCTCCTCAAATTATTGTAATTTAAAAGTTTGTTATATTTAAAATGATTCCTTTGGGGAGATTGGTCTCCCCAAAAAGATCACAGAGAGGGAATGTATGACCAGAAATATTGAACCCTTGGACTTCATCCCTCCAAAATCCTTCAGGATTTCCCAGAATTCCTTTTAATATCTCCACCCCATTGTGTGGTCATGTTTTATATATAGTTGTCTGTAACTATGCCTTTTTCTTTTTTTTCCCCCATAACCATGGTTTGGTTCACTAGTTTTTTTTTTACTTTAGTTATTATTAATAAACTTTATAAAATATAATAGTTATTGTATATTAATTTTAATCACATTTTAGACAGATCTAAATAATTGGGGAATGAAAAATTGCACATGAATAGACTGTGGCAATTGTAAGGAGGGAAAGGGGGTTTTATGGGTTCAATATATTAAAAGATGGTCACCAGAGGATTGAACTATTATCAATCCTCAATTAAGAATAATCTCAAGTCAAAATTGACTTTTATGGAAGTTTATTTACAATTAAGAAGAGAGAGAGAGGAAATAAGGAAATAAGAATCTAACCCAGTAGGTAATTTATTATGATCCTCTAATTAATCCAGGTAGATCTTAACTCTCAGCCGAGAGTTAGAGGGCCAGAGGCCATGAGGTGAATGGAGCAAAACTTCATTCACAGAGTCGACTAAAAGAAATTTCTTAAGAGAAGTTCAGGAAGATTCAGCCAGTCTTTAAATTCACCACATGGAATTCAAAGAAGATATTTAAAGCAGTCTCACCAGGGGCTCAGAGTTCCAACACTCCTCCACGAACCAGAAGAGGTCCATCACCAGACGTCCTCTTCAACCCAAGACCTCTCACTCACTCAACTCCCACTTTTTAAAGGGGCCACTCATGCATCACTTCCTGTGCCTCCCTCCTAATTTGCATGTCCAATCACAATAGACGCTTCTCATAGTACTGCCTAGGGGTCAGTCAGTTGATTCTGATTCATCACCCATTCTTGCAACCTGGTTAAGGACCTCTCAGAATTAGAGGTGTTCTCACCTTTGGTGATTAAATCTAAAGATGGGCAGTGTAGACTTAATCTAATTATCACGCAATTTAATAAAAATGACATTTCAACCCAAGTTAAT
>NW_025344347.1:0-6608 GCF_016433145.1 Gracilinanus agilis
GGTTTTTTTTTTACACATTTTTAAACCTTTAACTTCTGTGTATTGGCTCCTAGGTGGAAGAGTGTTAAGAGCTAGGAAATGGGGGTCAAGTCACTTGCCCACACAGCTGGAAAGTGTCTGAGGCCAGATTTGAACCTAGGACCTCCTGTCTCTAGGTCTGACTCTCAATTCACTGAGCTACCCATGCCCTCCTGGACATGTTGTTTTAACCTCCCTGAGCCGCAATTTCTACTGTAAAATGAAGGGGTTGCACTAGGTGGCTTCTTTGGTCCTTTCCTGACTGAAATCTACTAATCTCTGAGCCTCAGTTTCCCCACTTGTAAAATGAAAGCATTGGACTAGATGGCCTCTGGGGTCTCTTCTAGACTCAGTTCTGTAATTCTATGATCATAAGGTACTGTCTTTCCTCACCAGAAAATGCTTTGTGAATCTGAGATTGGTATGACATGAGTTGGTTATTCACCCTTGCTGTTCAGGTATGCTGCCTCTCAGTACTTCATAGTCACCTCTATATTAATTATGTATCTTAGTCATTTGTATTACAATCTCATCCCTTCCCCTCCCTTCCCCTTTGGCAGGAGGCTCTTAAGTGGACTCCCTGCATAATCTCTCCAGACCATCCCTGGAATAGCTGCTAAAGTAATCTTTCAAGCCACTGGTCCCACCCTGATATTCCTCTACTCCAAAAGGTTCAGCTGCTTCCTGTCACCTGGGAGATAAAATCAAACTTCCTTAGCCCTGAGCAGCTGCAGTCTGGTTCCCTCCTTCCTTTCCAAGCCTGTTCTGCCTCACTCCCTATCACACACTCTCTGTCCCAGTCCAACTGGTTTACTTGCCATTCCCCAGAACTTGATACTGCACCTCCTGCCTCTCTCACTCTGCAGGGCCATTGCCCATAGCTGGAGCAGAGGCCCCTCTTCTCTGCTGCCTTTTACAATCTCTAGCCTTCTTCAAGGCTTGGCTCTTGCAGCACCTCACATGGGACAGCTTTCCTGATCTCCTTTCCCTGAGTGCCGTCTCACATGTCTTTGTGCTTTTATACCTTATAGCCTCTCTCTAGAACTGGGATTCTTCCATTTTGGTCTTGTGTGGCCAGCACCCAGTACAGTGCTTAGAATCCAATAGCGACTTAATGAATTCCATTGAATCTAATCTCCCTGCTAGAGCTAAGTGGTAGAGTGGCCAGAACAGAATGCCAGTCCTGGATTCAGGAAGATGCATCTTCCAGAGTCCAAAATCTGGCCTCGGACACTTGCTGGCTATGAACTTCTGTTTGCCTCAGTTCTCTCATCTATAAAATGAGCTGGAGAAAGAAAAGGCAAACCACTCCAGTATCTCTGCCAAGAGAACTCCAAAAGGGGTCACAGAGAATTGGACACAACTTAATAGCACCACCACCAGAATGTAAGCTCTCTGAGAGCAAGAACTACGTATTAGGCACTGAATCCCAGCGTGACTTGAAAAAAGTGGGGTCTCAATTAAGAGGTTTTTTTCTAAGTGGAATGGAAGTCATTTAAAAGGGGGCAGTTAGGTGGCTCAGTGAATAGAGAGCTACAGGTCAAGAAGCAAGAGGTCCTGGGCTCAAATTTTACTTCAGATGATTCCTAGCTGTGTGCCTCTGGGCAAGTCTCTTAACCCCAGTTGCCTAGCCCTTACCACTCTTCTACCAGAAGGTAAGGATGTTTTAGTAAAGGAAGAAATTATTAAAACAAAACAAAAAAATACCTTCCATTTCCCCCAGTATATTTCTTAATAGTTTGAAGTGGGATTAGAGTAGCTGCAGGGAATGTATGAGCACAGAAGGCATGTGCTAAAATCAGAGGATGTGTTTTCTCACTGCAGTCTCCAATTTCATATTGACGCCTATTTTGTTCAAATACAACAGCTGACATTTACAAAGTGTTATATGGTTTGCAAAGCACCTCATCTAGGCTGTCACATTTGATCCTTAGAACGACCTTGTGAGCCAGGGAACACAGGAATCATAACCCCATTGTTCATGTAACAGAATACGAATCTGCCTTTGGAGGAGTTGTGGACTTATTTCTGGGTTGACCTTGGCCATGAACCTAAGCCAAGACAAAAAAGGAAAAGTCAAAGATCAACTTTTAGAAAGGTAGCAGCTAAGTAAAGCTACTGTTGTCAGAGGATGTGAATTCAAATCCTGCTTTTGATGTGCATTACCTATGTGATCTTAGGCAGATCTCCTCTTCATCTTCTTTTTCACTCTTACCTTCTAGAATTGATACTAAGTATCCATTCAAAGGCAGAAGAGCATTTAGGTCTAGGCAATGGGGGTTAAGTGACTTTCCCAGGGTCACATAGCTAGGAAGTATCGAAGGCCAGATTTAAACCCAGAGCCTCCTGATTCCAGGTATAGCAATCCATATACTGTTCTATCTAACTGCTCCCAGGCCATTTCTTCATTTATAAAATGAGAGGATTGGACTAGGAGGTCTCTTCAGTTCCTTCTAGTGCCATCTTGATGATTCTACAAAATGATATGACACCTCCTGAAAGAGAAATGATAGACTCAGATGTAGAGTGAGACATACACTTCTGGATATAGCTAATGTTTTGGGTGACTCCCCATATTTGTTATGATGTTACAATGTTACACCAACCACAGTATACTTTGTTACAATGTAACACTGACCACCCAGAATGTTAGGACTAAGTTACAGTCTGACATCGTTATACTGTAACATTGACTCAAGGCAATTTTAGTCAATAAGGACTAAGTTACAATGTAACCACCAGTGATTACATTGTAGCCGATGTACAATGTAACCAACCCCGATCATCACACAATTACTAGGACTAAGTTACAGTGTGACATTGTTATACTACAATATCAAGTATGCTGCCATTTGTTACAATAACAGGTACAAGGCAATATCAACCACAGCATATTTAGTTACATTGTAACACAGATCACACAGAACTTTAGAACTGTTACAGTTATATTGTATATTGACTACAGTGCAATTTGTTATAATGTATCACTGACCACCCAGAATGTTAGGACTAAGTTATAGTGTGCCAAGGCTACACTATAATATCAACTTTGTTACAGTGTAAAGGCAAACACTATAGCATACCTTGTTATAATGTAACATGGACCACCCAGCATCATTAGGACTATGTTACAGTGTAACATCTGTAGTATAACATCCTTACACTGCAATGTTAACTATAATACACTTTGTTATAATTTTAAAATTATGTATAATATATTATAGTACATAATAATATGTAAAATATAATAATAAATAATATTAAATTGTTATTTTATTTCTTTTAAACTAGTCAAGGCAATGTTAGGACTAAGTTCCACTGTGACATTGTTTCCCTGTAACATTGACTTTGTTGCAATTTGTTACAATGGCTATGCTTATTTATTTTTCTTTTTCAAATTTCCAAACGCTAGTGGTAGGAGAGGCTCATTATGTATTAGAAAATAATTTCTTAAAAATAAAATACTTTCTCAATTATTTATTAGAAAAACATTTGTTTGTTAATTTTTAAAAGTGACACGAGGCTCTGGCTCAAATCCTAGAAATTGGCTCAGGGTGAATGAATGGTGGCTGGAGGAGTTTCTCCTAGTATCTGGTCTGTTCTTGACTACATCCTACTGCTTTACTTGGAATGAACAGATAGTAAAAATGGGCTAGAGTTCCATACAACACTCCCTGCTATGAATGCAAAGCAGTGGCAGGACAGGATTGGAGGTTGCTGTCTTGGACAAAAGAGTGAATGGAAAGGTCTGGAGGTAAAGCATATCAAAAGAAGAAAACATTACTGATTCTGGAGTCAGAGGACTTGGGTTCAAATCCCACCCCTTGTGTTTGCTCTCTATGTGACCTTGAACAAATCACTTAACCTCCTGGAGTTTAGTTTCATCATCTATGAAATGGAGATGGGATAAGTAGGTGGTGAAGTGAATAGACCATGAGCCAAGATTCATCTTCCTGATTTCAAATCTGACCTCAGATATGTACTTGTTCTGTGACTCTGGGAAAATCATTTTAACCCTGTTTGCCTCAGTTATCTCATCTGAAAAATGAGCTGGAGAAGGAAATGGCAAACCATCCCAAAATATTTAAAAAAACAAACAAACCCAAATGGTATCGAGAAGAATTAGACACAACTGAAAAATGATTAAACACCAACAAAATGATGAGAGGGACTAGATGAGCTTTTTTAGCTGAGCTCTTGTCTAGATATATGAGCCAGTGAATTTTCCTCACCTTATTTGTACAGTGATCTTTGAGGAAACTGCGGGTGGAAAACAGGCTAGAAGTGGCATTTGAAGTTCTTGCACTGGGGAAATTTTCAAGCTCTTTGTGGCAGTGGTCAATGGGGAGTGATTAAAAACTGTTTGGGACATGACTATTGACAATATAAAAGCTGGCATAAGGCTTAGGCATATGATCAAATAAGACAAGTGTTTAAATATACATCCCATTATCCAGGCTTTTTAAATATATATTTGGTTATGAGTAAAGAAATCACATATACCCCAAAATGTAAATTATCTATTCAGTTAGAACTGCTGGGAGAACTGGAAAGTAGTCTGGCATTAGACCAGCATCTATACAGTAATCCGCAGGAGATTCAAATGGATAGTTAAGCAGAATATTAAAGATATACTATAAAAAATGTGAAGAGAAGCAGATCATAGACCTTTCACAGTTATGGGTAAGAGATGAATTTTTTAATCAAAAAAAGGGCTTAAGGGGGCAGCTGGGTAGCTCAGTGGATTGAGAATGAAGCCTAGAGACATGACGTCATAGGTTCAAATCTGGCCTCAGACACTTCCCAGCTGTGTGACCCTGGGCAAGTCACTTGACCCTCATTGCCCAGCCCTTCCCACTCTTCTGCCTTGGAGCCAATACACAGTATTGACCCCAAAAAGAAAGGTAAGGGTTTAAAAAAAAAAGAAGTGGCAAGACCCTTAGACTTGGAGTCAGGAAGACCTGAGTTCAAATCCCACATCAAGTACTTTATTATTACCAGCATCACCATGCTGGACACCAAACATCTGCAAAGCCTGATTCCCCAAAACTGCTAGAGACTTCCCTCTCTGCTTTTCCTTCTCAGGCCAGAGCTAGCAATAGAGAGCAACAATCTCTTAGGAGCCATTTCTCTTTCTCCAACTTTATAGATGTCCTTGAACTGCCTTAGCTGTCATTGGAGTCACTTAACCTCTGTCTTCTTCAGTTTCCTACTCTATAAAATGTGGGTAATAATAGCTCCTACCTGCCAGGGTTGTTGCAAAGATCAAATGAGATATTTGGAAAGCCCTTTGCAAGTGCTTAAGTGCTATATAAATGCAATTATTATGATGATTAATTGTCTAGACATCTACTAGTCCTGATGAGGAAATCTCATTTTCTAACAGTCTTGCTGTGAGTACACATACCTTTCTGCCATTGTGATTGGTGAGGTACTATGGCAAAGATTACCAGAAGAATTATTTCTTTGAGATTTTCATGGGTGAAATGATATTTGCATATTTACTTCTACTGTTAAAATAATAAATGTATCAGGTTGTGGAAATGTTAGTAGAGATGATCCGAAGCCTGCTAACCTGCTGAGATTTGAATGCCGTTAGTCGCTGGCATCCCATGTTTTGAAGGCAGTAAATACAAAATTGGAAACCCTGCTAGTGAAAATGAAGTTTAAAAAACCCAAGTAAACTGCAAGGGTCTCCAGGGGGTCCTCTGTGACACTTTCATCTCCTTGTTCAGTGTAGAAATGTGTTTGGTCTAAATGTATTTTTTTCTCCATGGAAAGAACCACTGGAGTTGGATGGATTCAGATCAGAGCACACTATCTTTCATATCAGTGTATTTATGGCTTTATTTTGGGGTTTGGGTATGTTCTTACATCAGTGACCAATATGGAAGGGTGTTTTGCATGATAATCAAACTAAAATTAAAAAAGAAAAAAATGTATTTTTCCCTGTAACTAATTTCAGTGTAATAAGCACAGAGAGAAGAATCTGCATTTTGCCTTCCTCTCCTCACCTGAGTACATCTTGGGAGTGATGTCCCCACTGGGTAGAGGGAAGATAATCTTCCTACTTTCTAGGTGTTCACATGCAAATCCTCCCAGTGTCCTTTATTATGGAAAAATAAAGCCTGTTCTATGTGGGAAGCCTTGTGAGCCTGAGTGGTTGTAAGGGGGAAGTAGTGGTTTGAACTGGAAAAGTTCAGAGATGGAAACCTGCAGATTCTACGTGAGTGGGGCAGCAAGCCTAAAGAGTGAAATATTTGTCAAAGTGTAGCCAAGCCCTTCATACCAGGAGAGAGCTTCTTACTAAAGGTCAAAGGATGGTTGAAGAAAATGAGGCCCAAGGAGGGGAAGTGTATTTCCTTATGGCTGTATACCTCATTAGCAATGGACAGTGAAACTGAAACAGTGAAAGCACAGGCTATTTATTAGAAAGGAGAGGGACCTTAGAGATAATTTAGTCCCATCTCAATTTTAGAGATCGTAATTCTAGATCCTCAAGGGGCCTCAGAGGTCATCCAGCACAAACTCATTTTTCAAATGAGAAACTGAGGTTCAAGCAGCTTGCTCATAGGCACATAAGTAGTAAA
>NW_025344348.1:0-1164 GCF_016433145.1 Gracilinanus agilis
GCTGATGATTTATGTGCATTTATTTTGTATCCTGCAACTTTGCTAAAATTGTTGATTATTTCTATAATGCTTGTTGTTGGTTTTAGGTATATACTGTTTATTATTTTTAGGAAAGATCCTTCTATTCCTGTACTTTTCAGTGTTTTCAATAGGAATGGGTGCTGTATTTTGTCAAAGGCTTTTTCAGCATCTATTGAGATAATCATGTAATTTTTGTTTGATAGACTGTTGATATGGTCAATTATGTGGATGGTTTTCCTAATGTTGAACCATCCTTGTATTCCTGGTATAAACCCCACCTGATCATGGTGGATGATATTCTTAATTACATGCTGGAGTCTCTTTGCTAGTATTCTATTTAAGATTTTTGCATCTATGTTCATTAGGGAGATTGGTCTATAATTTTCTTTCTCTGTTTTTGATCTCCCTGGCTTTAGAATCAGTACCATATTTGTGTCATAAAAGGAATTTGGTAGGAATCCTTCTTTGCTTATCATATCAAATAATTTGTATAGTATTGGGATTAGTTGCTCTTTGAATATCTGATAGAATTCACTTGTGAATCCATCAGGCCCTGGCGATTTTTTCTTAGGGAGTTCTTTAATGGCTTTTTCAATTTCTTTTTCTGATATAGGATTATTTAGGTATTCTATTTCTTTTGCTATTAATCTAGGCAGTTTATATTTTTGTAAATATTCATCCATATCTCCTAAATTGTTATATTTATTGCCATATAATTGGGCAAAATATTTTTTAATGATTGCCCTAATTTCCCCTTCATTAGAGGTGAGGTCTCCTTTTTCATCTTTGATACTGTCAATTTGGTTTTCTTCTTTCCTTTTTTTTTAGATTGACCAGTACTTTTTCTATTTTATTTGTTTTTTCAAAGTACCAGCTTCTAGTCTTATTTATTAATTCAATAGTCTTTTACTTTTGATTTTATTGATTTCTCTCTTGATTTTTAGTATTTCTAATTTAGTTTTCATCTGGGGATTTTTTAATTGCTCACTTTCTAATTTTTTGAGTTGCATGCCTAATTCATTAATCTCTGCCCTCCTTAATTTGTTAATATATGCATTCAAGGATATAAATTTCCCCCTGAGTAGTGCCTTGGCTTCATCCCACAGAGTTTGGTAGGATGTCTCATCATTGTCATTCTCTTCA
>NW_025344349.1:0-4531 GCF_016433145.1 Gracilinanus agilis
TATGTTTCAGTTAGGAGAGGTTAAGCAGCTGCTTTTTACTCTGCCACCATCTTAACCCGGAACTTTCAATAGTTCATTATTCTTTTGAGCACAATAGTATTCTATCACCAAGAGATACTACAATTTGTTCAGTCATTCCCCAATTGAAGGGCATACACTCATTTTCCAGTTTTTTGCCACCACAGAGAATGCAGCTAGCTATAAAAGAACTTGAGTATAAAGAAGGAAACCATAAGTAAATTAGGTGAACACAGAATAGTATAACTGTCAGATCTGTGGGAAAGGAAAGATTTCAAGACCAAGCAAGAATTAGAAAAAATTACAAAATGTAAAATAAATAATTTTGATTAAATTAAAACATTTTTGTACAAACAAATCCAATGCAACCAAAATTAGAAGGGAAGCAACAAATTGGGAAAAATCCTTATGACAAAAACCTCTGACAAGGGCCTAATTACTCAAATATTTAAGGAGCTAAATCAATTGTACAAAATATCAAGCCATTCCCGAATTGAAAAATGGGCAACGGACATGAATAGGCAATTTTCAGATGTAGAAATCAAAAGTATCAATAAGCACATGAAAAAGTATTTTCAATCTCTTATAATTAGAGAAATGCAAATCAAAACAACTCTGACGTACCACTTCACACCTAGCAGATTAGCTAAGGAAAATAATAAATGTTGGAGGGCATGTGGCAAAATAGGGAGGTTAATGCATTACTGGTGCAGATGCAAATTGATCCAATCATTCTGGATTGAAATTTGAAACTTTGCCCAAAGGGCTTTAAAAGACTGCCTACCCTTTGATCCAGCCATACCACTGTTGCATTTTTACCCCAAAGAGATCATAGGGAAAAAGACTTGTACACAAATATTTATAGTTGCACTCTTTGTGGTGGCAAAAAATTGGAAAATGAGGGGATGTCCTTCAGTTTGGGAATGGCTAAACAAATTGTGGTATCTGCTGGTGAAGGAATACTATTATGCTCAAAGGAATAATGAACTGGAGGAATTCCATGTGAACTGGAATGATCTCCAGAAACTGATTCAATGAAAGGAGCAGAACCAGGAGAACCATATACATAGAGTCAGTTACACTGGCCCAATCAAATGTAATGGACTTCTCTATTAGCAGCAATGCAACATTCCAAGACATTTCTGAGGGACCTATGAGAAAGGACGCTATCTATACCCAGAGAAAGAAAGGTGGGAGTAGAAACACAGAAGAAAAACAACTGCTTCGTCACATGGGTCAATGGAAATGTAATTGGGGATATAAACTCTAAATGATCATCCTAGTGCAAATATCAACATTATGGAAATAGGTCTTGTTCAAAGACACATGTAAAACCCAGTGGAATTGCACATTGGCTATGGAAGGGGGAAGGAGGGGAGGGAAAGAACATTAATCATGCAATTTTGGAAACATTTTTTAATTAATCAATTAAAAAAAGTTAAAAAAGAACCTTATCATCAGAGTACATAGAGGGAATCTAATAAGTTAGAGAGTCTGGGATTCGTTTTTATGTCTTCTTTTTTTTCTCCATCATCATAGTTATCCTTAGTATTTTTCCTTTTCCTCACCATGATAACTTTCTTAGATAACAAATAGTATTTCTTTAAGACTAAAAACAAAGAAAACAATAAGTACAAATAATTAATACACTGAAAAATTCTAAATACTTGTTCAATGTGTGATATCTGTGGGTCTCACACCTTTACAAAGTAATGTGTTTGGGATGTCCTTTAATATGCCTTGATTGGAATCGTGCTTGATCTTTACACTTCTGAAACATTTGCTTTTCATTTTTTATGCATTTGTTCTGACTAAAACATTGCTATAGTCACTGGGTTTTCTGGGGGTCTCTGCTTATTTTACCCTGGATCAATTTATATAGATCTCTTCATCTTTCTATTCATCACATACATAATTAATTACAGCACAGTAATACATCGTTACGCTTATGTACACCAATTTGTTTAGCCATTGCCCAATCAACAGATATCTTCTTTGCTTTCCCAAAAGGTACAATATTTTAGTGTGTATGGAGATTTTCTTCATATCAGTGGCTTTCTTCAGAGATAAATCTAGTAATAAGCTCTTTTTCAAGTAGTGTAGAGATTTGTTGCTTACTTTTTATTATTCAAATTGCTTTCCAAAATGGTTACACCATCTTATTATTTCACTAACAGTGCAACTGGAGAGCATTCCATTCTGGAACTCCTACAATACTGAATATTGTCGTTTTTAATCATCTTTACAATTCATAGGGTATAAAGCAAAACCTCAGGGCTATTTTGATGCGCATTTCTCTCTCTTTTTAAAAAATAAAGCTGTTACTGTCCGACTTGGAGTCAATACTGTGTATTGTCTACAAGGCAGAAGAGTGGTAAGGATAGGCAATGGGGGTCAAGTGACTTGCACAGGGTCACACAGCTGCAAAGTGTCTGAGGTCAGATTTGAACCTAGGATCTCCCGTCTGTAGGCCTGACTCTCAATCCACTGAGCTACCCAGCTGGTCCCGTGCATTTCTCTTATTAGTGATTCAGAACATTCTTTTTTGTGCTTGGAAATACTCTGAAAATCTTTGATGAACTGTTGCTCTTATGCTTTGACCACTTATTTATAGTGGAATTGTTATTAGACATGTGTATATGCATGCATATACAAATATATGTATGATGTTTATATATGTTGGATATCAAAATGTAATAGAGAAATTTGATACAAAATGTTTTCCCCCATTCACCCCCTTCCCCTCTTATCCAAGGAGCATTAATTTTACTTCTTCAGAAGCTTTTCAGTTTCATATTAACAAAGTTATCTAAATTTTATCTTTTATAATTACCTTTATCTCTTGTTTGGTTAAGAATTCATCTCTTGAGCATAGCCATGAGAAGTATATGTTTTGTTTCACTTATAATATTTTAATAGTATGATCTTTAATATTAATATTATGTATCCCTATAGAATGTATTGATTTTCTCAGCAGTTTATTACTAGGTAACTTGTTTTCCAATTTATCAAAATCTGATCCATTAAGTTCCATGGTTTCTGATTCTCCCTTGCCTAGACCGTTCCATTATTCTCTATTTTTAAAATTTTACTACTTTATAATATAGTTAGGAATTGAGAAGTGTGATTCCCTTTTTTAAAAAAACATTTTTAAACCCCTAACTTCTGTGTATTGGCTCCTTGGTGGAAGAGTGATAAGGGTGGGCAATGGGGATCAAGTGACTTGCCCAGGGTCACACAGCCGGGAAGTGTCTGAGGCCGGATTTGAACCTAGGACCTCCCATCTCTAGGCCTGGCTCTCAATCCACTGAGCTACCCAGCTGCCCCCGATTCCCTTTTTATTTCATTTCTTTTCATCATTTTGTTCGATATTTGAGATAGTTTGGCTTTCTAAATGACTTTTGCTATTATTTCATCAAGTGGACCACCACTACCACCACATCCTTTCTTTTGCAATTCATCACTGATTTATATCTTCCACTTGGTTACTTTCTTTTCTGCATTTACCTCAAATATCCTTGCTGGGTCCATGCCTTTCCATTCTCCAAGCTGTTAGTAGGCCCCAGGAATTCTAACTCCTCCATTTCTGAGATTGAATAAGTGGTCTTTTCAAATATCAGAACCCACACACAACATCCAACACAGAATCCCCATTTCCCTTGACAGAGTATCTGTTTACTTGTAAGAGTACTCGTCAGTAGAACTCCATCTGATGTTCAAAGCAAGGCCTCTCATTTTCCCTCCAGTATTTGTAATCTGTTCTCACTCATCCTAACTGAGTCATAGTTATTCTCTTTCTAAGGCCCCTTTATTGCTAGTTCTCTATTTTGACTTGTGTATAGGACACACTATCTTCTATCCCATCCTTCTCTCTGCTATTTCATTTACCTCATTTTGCAATGTAGTCTTTAAAAAAACACAAAAATAATGCCCCCAAGTTACCTCTTCACTTTTATCTCTACCTGAATTCTAATTCTTCCTTCATCTTTTTTCTGTTTGTATTTGTTTAGAAAGAAGTCTTACTGGTCTCTCTAATTTTGCCATGTTGCTATTACTGTCCTTTTTCACCTCTGTTTTCTGAGATGTTGGAAGAAAAAAAAATTTCTTTTGGTCTGATTGCCCTTCTAAAAGTATTTGAAATGCCTCTTTATAATAACAAATTATGATATCAAATATTGAAAGTCCATCTCTTTATAGTTCAAGTTAAATTCAGATTTACAAGGCAAGTCACCTTAGCCTGAATGTTGAGCACCAGTGCTCTTTAGAGGGAGCATATTATTCCATTTCTTTTTATGTTGTCTGGTGGCTGAAATCTTCTGTTTTTCCAACTTAAATTCCTTTGTGTTTTAAGGATTTTCTCTTGATTGCTTGTCAAGCTCGATTTTTTCCTCATGGAGTTAAATTATTCAATTTAGCCACTAGGCATCTTGGAGTTTTCAGCCTTCAGTTTTTTCTTTCTTTTTTCTCCTTCCTTTTCTGGAGGTGATAGAAAAAATGTATATATATATATATG
>NW_025344350.1:0-4398 GCF_016433145.1 Gracilinanus agilis
TTTGATTTTTAGTATTTCCAATTTACAAAGTGTCAATATCTGTGAGCTTCTCATTTCTCATATGTAAATGAAACCTTTGGACTCCATTACTTTCAAGGAGGACACTTCCCATGTTCAACTGATCATTCTAGGGTAATACTAATTTCCATTTAATGGCTCATTTCTTATTACTTCCCATTCACTACTTTTTCAAAATTACCTTCGTTTTATTTCTTAAGAAACAATGTTTTAGAAAATTAAACTGTACATGTATGGGAAAATACAAGAAGATAATTTCTCCCCTCTACAAATTAGGAAGTCTGGATAGTTGTACTAATTTGGAGAACTCTTGATCAATTTAGTTCCCATCTTCTCCTGTTGTATGCAGTATCACTATATACATATATATGGAAAACAAATAGGAAAATATTATTCATCATATTCATACTTAACATCTGAGAGACAGAGGGGGGGGCTCTACTTAAATTAACAATATACAACTTGGAGGATGCCTCATTTGATACTTCTGTTGTACCATGTATTCAAGCTTGTTGATATCAAGTAATGATTATTGAACTGAGTCATAAGACCTAGATTTGTAGCCCACTTCTCATCCTAATTCACTCAAAGTCTTTGAGGAAACACTTTTTCAGAGTTTTCATCTGTAAAATTAGAGGATTGTACTACATAATCTCTAAGATTTCTCATATTCTAATAATGTACAAATCTATACCAGCTCTCACATTGAGCATCTTTCTGGCATTTAGAAAATGACAGTATCTCTGAACCTCTATTTTCTCATTTTCAACATAAATCCTTTGGACTACAGGGATTCCTTGGAGAGTACTTTCAACTTTCAATTAATGACTCATATTTTACTACTTCCCATTCACTAGGTTTTTCCAAATTTCTTTTGTTTTATTTCTTAAGCAATGTAAGGATGGAGGATGGGACAAAAAGAAGCAAAAGAAGGCCATTAGCAACAGTTAGGGACAGTTGGGACCAGAGAGGAATCTTGGTAATTCTTTGGAGGAAGAAGGAGGAGGAGGAGGACTTCTGGCAGAAGACTGGAGAGAGGGAGGAGGTGGACATCTCAGCTCAAATCCAGTCCTGAAGGCTTCCTGAGGATCCTTCTTTGGACACTGATACCCTGATTCCCTGGTCAAAGGCATCTCATCACTTCTCACCCAGCAAGACTTCAACCATTAAGACAGCTAAGTTTTGAGACTCCATTTTGGGAGCGACCTCTTGGGTTTGTTCCCCCATTACCCTACCTTGCTGAGAAACCCTTTCCAGTCTAATGTACAATTATAGAAAAAGATAGAAATAGAAAAAGAAGAAGGACAAGGTGGGAGATGCTTGGGAGCAGGAACCCCAAAGGTTCCCACCGGAGAGATGGACCCCATAGAAATAGAGAAGAGGGTACCCCAAAATCCCTCTGCCCTTCTCCCCTTTCCCCAATCCCTATATTGATATTAATAAAAGCCATTCATTAGTCAGATAGCATTTTAGAGTGTCTGAGAGACGAGAGGGAGGGGAATCACATCTTAGTCCGGCTACCTCCATCTTGGAGCCAGACACCTGCTATTAAGTTGACTGATCTCAGGGGAGGCTTGCATGAACCCCACCCTCATTCAGAATTGGATTGGGGTCCCCTATGCCTCCTCTTATAGGGAAGCCTCGTCCCCAACTCCTGTGGAGCAGCATCCAGGTCACCCAGTTTTGGGGTGACACCCCCTCAAAGTCTCCACAGTGCATATTCGGTCCCTGAGGGGAGAGCTAGAAGAGAGTCTCCATATCATAGACTCTCTCTCTATCTCCCCTCTATCATAACATTGGTTTGTCAGTTGGCCCTGTCATATCTTATAGCAAGAGTATTTTGGGAAATAAAAAACACACTTCTTGCGAAAAATCTAAACTGATAATAACTCTCTTCTACAAATTCTGAAAACTGGAAGGTACATTGACTTAGAGAACTTGTGATAAACATAATTAGGATTTTCTATCTATCCATAGTTGCTTCCATGTATTATAAAATCAATTGACACTGTCCTCTTTTTTGGTTCTCAAACAAGACACTTAATCTTCTTATTCTGAGAGATTCCATCATCTGCCTCCCCTCCCTGGAATGTCATTCTCTTCATTGCTATTTCCTAGATCCCCTAACTTCCTTGAGGAGTAATTTAAGTCCACATTCTGCAAGATGCCTTTCTTAGGCCACCCTATTTTTCATATGTTCCTTCTGCAGCTTCTCCCAATTGAACTGAATTCCTCAAGGTCACACAAGGTTACAAATATGAGGTCAGATTTCATGAATTCAGGAAGATGAGATTTCCTGAACCAAGACTTGGCACTCTAACCATAGAGCCATCAGGCTGCCATATACAGATCTTTACCTTCATGTTTTTTTGCCTTCTGCCATATAATGATGATGATGATGACAAGAAACCCAATGCTTAAAAAGGCAATAATCCATATCCATATTTCCATCCGATGAATGTCATCTGGAAATAAGGCATCTGAAAAATTCAAACCACACAATTACACACCACAGTCAGGTCTGTTAGTGATCTTTAGTGATCTTCTAGTGTAGCCCCCTAATTTTGCAGAGAAGGAAACTAAAGCTTAGACCAGGTTTATGGTTTACTTGGTGGTTACAAAACTAGAATTTAAAACTCCTAATATCCCAGTTGCCCCCAGGAAATTGTCCCTCTTTGTTTACTAGGTCAGTTTCTTCCTCCTTTATTGTGAATTTAACAATCATCAACACAAACATTTTCATATACAAATAACAAAGAAGATATAATAATTTATAAAATGATGATACAATTATGCAAAGGAGATATAATAAAGACATAATAATGTATCAGAAATGTACCCAAAAAAACACTATGAATGTGGAGACTTGTACAACATCTATCAAGCACAAGGGAAACAGAAGCAAACAGTAGCTATGTAACTATTAACCAAAAAGCAGAACAGGGTCTCAGTTCTAGTTTCCATTCCAGCCTAAACCCTGTAATGGAATGCCCAAAGAAGAATCCAAGACCAGGTAGAAGACAAATTCTGTCACTAAAAACACAGAGTTTTTTAACTGCTCCATGGTGACTGAGTCTAGCAACAGTTTACTGATTTCCAACCAAGGAAAAACCCATTAACATGTTGCTCAGACCCAAACCTAAGTAACCTACAGACTTCAGACTGAAGTGAAAGCTTTGAATTTTGCTCTGAATCGAGCTACTTTGGGAGCACTGGAATATTGTTGGTTGCCATCCAGCACTGTTCCTGAGATCCATGAATAACAAAACACTAATCACCATCCCCCCAAGAAAGCCTCCAAAGCACTCAACAGGACAGAAGCTCATCTCAGATATCCCCACGGAGCATAGTTGTAACATAAAGACCAAAGTCAGGAATGAGACTGGAATAAGGAGCAAATTTAAAAAAAAATTCTAGCACAAATAATTCCTAGGATGACAGAGATGATCAAGACACAAACCCAGAAAAAGAAATTTATTCCAAAACATCTACAAGAAGAGCCTCGAAGACAATTATAAAGTACACAAGTTCAATTCTAATTCTGGAACAGACAAAGCAGGACCTTTTTAAAAAGTTAAAATTTTATTTTAGAAACAAGAGTACTTGAGGGAAGAGATGGAGTAAAAGCCATGAAAAAAGATATGGAAGAATAAATAGCTTGGAATCAACATACAAAAACTTACCCAATAAAAAAGTACTGTGAAAATCTGAATTGACCAAATAGAAACTAATAACCCCATGAGAAATAAAGAAATATTGAAGCAAAGTCAAGATTCCTATCAAAAACAATTAATCTAAAAAACATATTAAATATACATTAATAGTAATTGGGTGGCCTGAAAGGTATAACTAAAAAAATAAAAAGAATCTAAATGTCATATTTCAAGAAATGATCAAAGAAAACTGCTCAGATCTCTTAGAAGCAAAGGGAAAACAAAAATAGAAAGTCTGATGGTCATATCCTAAAAGAGGCCCCAAAATGACAAAAATGGGTTCAATTGCAAGAAGGGAGGATTTGTGGGGGAAAATCATGAGATCTAGTTTAGATTTCTTTTGTTTGAGATTTCTATAGAGCATCCAGTTTGAGATTTATGAAAAAAGAGTTCAAATATGAGACTAGTGGCCAGGAGAGGTTAGGGTTGGATGTTTAGATCTGGACATCATGTGAACAGAAATGATCATTGAAACAAGAGAAGGTGATGAGACCAATAAAGGAAATAATTTAGATTAAGAAAAGAATGGAACCTTGCATCATCTACAGTCAGCAAGCATACTCTGGATGAAGATTCAAATTAGGATACTAAGAAGCGATCAGACAGCTAGAAGGAGAACTAGGAGAGAAATGTTTCATGAAGACAGATAGGAGAAAGTATATAGAAG
>NW_025344351.1:0-2370 GCF_016433145.1 Gracilinanus agilis
ACAACCAGGTTAAAAGTGCAGGCAATGAAAAACAAGCATCATTTGTGCATATTCTACCTTAGCTGCTCTACCCTACTCACGCTCACATGCATGAGCACACACACATACACATACACACACACACACACACACACGTTTGCAGAGGCAGATAAAGTCATCAGGATGTTTGGGGTTGGGCTTAAAAGTCATCAACCCAGAACTGCCTAATGAGCACTGTATCGAGGAGGAAATGGTGGGCCTCTAAGCCTAGTTCTTGCATTCAAAGAGATAAGATGGTCACCTATGAAACAACAGTTAGAAAACACAAGACATCTTTTCTGTTAGTGTCAGTGTGGAGCACAGATCAGAAGAGCTGTTGGTGCTGGCTGGGAGAGGCAGGAGCCACTCAATCACTAAAGGTTGGAGGGGTGGAAGTGGAGGGACTAAAGCTGGGCATTAAAAATGGACAGGAAAACCAGAATAGACTCCCTGGTTAAGATGGCGGCAGAGTAAAAAGCAGCTGCTTAACCTCTCCTAAACAAAACATACAGGACTCGTCAAGAAGAGAAAAAAAAAAAACAAATCCAGAGGAGCGAAGGGACCCCGCAACAGGGCGCAGCATTGGAGGTAAGTGGGATCGGAGCATTTTATTGCTATAAAGGAGTGAAACAGCTCTCACTAAAATGCGAGCTGAGCAACCCCGTCCCCCACCCCACACTACCTACAGTGCCAAAGTCAGCTCACAAGAGTTAGAGCAAGTTTGGGGCACGCATTAAGTCCTTGGCAGCTACCTGGGGTCACAAGGGCCTGCTCCTGAGAGCAGCAAGACTTAAGATCCCAAGAGGCTAAAGAACGGCGGACTTTGAACACAGACCCTGAGCACAGACACAAAGTGAAAAGGGAGACATTACCTCTAATGAAGAGGAAATTAAGGCAATTATTAAAAACGATTTTGCCCAATTATATGGCAATAAATATAGCAATCTAGGTGATATGGATGAATATTTACAAAAATATAAATTGCCTAGATTAACAACAGAAGAAATAGAATACCTAAGTAATCCCATATCAGAAAAAGAAATTGAACAAGCCATCAAAGAACTCCCTAAGAAAAAATCGCCAGGGCCTGATGGATTCACAAGTGAATTCTATCACACATTCAAAGAGCAACTAATCCCAATACTATACAAATTATTTGATATAATAAACAAAGAAGGAGTCCTACCAAATTCCTTTTATGACACAAATATGGTACTGATTCCAAAGCCAGGGAGATCAAAAACAGAGAAAGAAAACTACAGTCCAAACTCCCTAATGAACATAGATGCAAAAATTTTAAAGAGAATATTAGCAAAGAGACTCCAGCAAGTGATCAAGAGGATCATCCACCATGATCAGGAGTGAAACAAGGATGCCCATTATCTCCTCTATTGTTTAACATTGTACTAGAAACACTAGCAGTAGCAATTAGACTAGAAAAAGAAATTGAAGGTATCAAAATAGGCAATGAAGAGACTAAGCTATCACTGTTTGCAGATGATATCATGGTCTACTAAAAAAATCCTAGAGAATCAACTAAGAAGCTTGTAGAAATAATCAACAACTTTAGCAAAGTTGCAGGATAAAAAATAAATGCACATAAATCATCAGCATTTCTATATATTTCCAACACATCACAGCAGCAAGAGGTAGAAAGAGAAGCACCATTTAAAGTCACCCTAGACAATATAAAATACTTAGGATTCTATCTACCAAAACAAACACAGGAATTATAGGAACACAACTACAAAACACTTTCCAAACAATTAAAACTAGATCTAAACAATTGGAAAAATATTGATTGCTCATGGATAGGATGAGCTAACATAATAAAAATGACCATTCTACCCAAATTAATTTACCTATTTAGCGCCATACCTATCAAACTACCAAAAAACATTTTTACTGAATTAGGAAAAACTATAACAAAGTTCATCTGGAATAACAAAAGATCAAGAATATCAAGGGAAATAATGAAAAAAAATGTGAAGGAAGGGGGCCGTGCAGTACCAGATATTAAATTGTACTATAAAGCAGCAGTCATCAAAACAGTGTGGTACTGGTTAAGAGATAGAAGAGAGGATCAGTGGAATAGACTTGGCATTAATGACATCAGCAAGACAGTATATGATAAACCCAAAGAGCCCAACTTTTGGGACATGAATCCACTATTTGACAAAAACTGCTGGGAAATTAGGAAAACAATATGGGAGAGATTAGGTTTAGATCAACATCTCACACCCTACCCCAAGATAAATTCAGAATGGGTGAATGGCTTGAATATAAAGAGGGAGACTATAAATAAGTTAAGTGAACACAGAATAGTATACCTGTCAGATCTCTGGGAAAGGA
>NW_025344352.1:0-3288 GCF_016433145.1 Gracilinanus agilis
TGTGGTATATATTGGTGATGGAATATTATTGTGCTGTAAGAAATGATGAACAGGATAATTTGAAAGAAAGAGCTGGAAAGATGTACAAGGCCTGAAAAAGAGTAAAATAAGCAGAACCAGAATAACATTGTAGACAGTTAAAGCAACACTGTGGAATGGTCAGCTGTAATAGATTTAGCTACAT
Source organism: Gracilinanus agilis (assembly GCF_016433145.1). NCBI lineage: Eukaryota > Metazoa > Chordata > Mammalia > Didelphimorphia > Didelphidae > Gracilinanus > Gracilinanus agilis. Next base: position 185 of record NW_025344352.1, read on the forward strand.
TCAACAATACAATGATCCAAGAAAATTCTGAGAGACTTGAGACAAAGAATGTTATCCACCTCCAGAGAAAGAACTGTTGAAGTCAGAATGCAGATCAAAGCATGTGATTTTTAACTTTTGTTTATTTGAGTTTTTGTTTTATGAGATTGTTCTCTTAAAAACCTGAACAATATGGAAATATGTTGCATGATAACACCTATATTACACAGATGGAATTGCTTGCCAGTTTCAGGAGTGGTGAGAAAAGGGAGGAACAGAGACAATTTGGATCATAAAACTTTGAAAAACTAATATGGAAATTTATTATTGCATGCAATCGGTAAAATAAAATCTTTACAATGAAATAAAATAAAATAAAGTTTCTGGAAAAAAATCTTAATACAGTTTCATACAGTTACTAAAGTTTTCTTTTGCCAGTAGCTAGGTGAAAGCTAGCTCCAAACCTATGATTCTAATCATACTAATATAAAGAACATCTAATTATGAACCTCTGCACTATAAAATTTGCATTTTCTATATGTCTTATACCTCTTTACTTCTATCTGAACCAGGGACTTAATTAAGAAACTACCAATAACAGACCTTTTCTGTTTAATTTCAAACTATTACTAACTAAATTAACATTGGCTCCAAATCACTAATAATTTTTAAAAATACACAAGATAGCTAGGGGGCTCAGTGGATAGATAGCCAGACCTAGAGGTGAAAGATCCTCAGTTCATATCTAGCCCCAGACATTCTTAGCTGTGTGTACCTGGACATGTCACTTAAGATCAATTGCATAGATTTTACCACTCTTAGGCCTTGGAACCAATACTTTGGAACCAATAAAATTCTAAGAGAGTAGTTTAGGGTTTAAAAAAAAAGAAATACAAATCAAAACAATTATGAAGGCTTCTGGGTTAAGATGGAGGCAGAGTAAAAAGCAGCTCTTAACCTCTCCTTACCGAAACAAACAAAACTCCTCAAGGGGACATAAAAACAAGTCCAGACGAACAGAGGAACCCCACAACAGGGTGCAGCGTGGAAGGTACGTGGAATCGGGACATTTCCATGCTATAAAGGGGTGAAACAGCTGTCACTAAATCGCGGACTGAGCAAGCACCCCACCACCACCCCCTCCACACACAACATCTATAGCGCCGAAGGCAGCTAAAAAGAAATAGAGCAAGTTTGGGGCACCCATCGAGTCATTGGCAGCTCCGGGGCCTGTTCCTGAGAGCAGCAAGATTTAGGACCCCAATAAGCCAAAAAACGCACGCGAAATCTGAGCGCTGGAGCAGAGAGTGGACGCAGGGCGCGGGCTGAGAGCACAGGCACAGCGGAGGCGTGGGTGGAGGCAGACACAGCCAGGAACTAAAGCCTGAGTGGGGAACCAGCCTGGACGGGTATACTACTGTGGAAGCAGCGCCCTGAGACTTGTAAAGGAACCTCCTGCAGAGGATCAAGCAAGGGGGTCCACCAGGGGGCTTGACCTTGGAAAAAACCAGAACTCAGACCTCAGGAGCCAATAGACCGCAGACAGACACTGAGTGCGAGGATAAACCTGAGAAGCTGCTGGGCCAATGATGGCTACCCAGTCTCAGGAAGCTCAGAAGAGAAAGAATAACTACAAGAAAAAGAAGTCTTTAACACTCGACAACTTTTACACAGAGAAAATCCAGACAACCGAGCAAACAGAGGAGGAGAACAAACAAGTATCTGGGCCCTCCTCAAATAAGGAAAACTCCTCACAAGCTATGGAAGAGTTCAAAACTAAGATTTTGAGGAAAATGGAAGCGATCTGGCAAGAAAATAACTGTTTAAAAGGTAGAATCTTGCAATTGGAAAGGGAGGCTCAGAAATCAAATTAACTGATAAGCAAATTGAACACCAGAAATGACCAGACTGAAAAGGAAAACCAGTCCCTAAAGGCTAGAATTGAGCAATTAGAAGCTAATGATCTCTCAAGACAACAAGAACAAATAAAACAAAGTTAAAAGACTGAAAAAATAGAAGGAAATATGAAATATCTCAATGAGAGTGTGACAGACCAAGAAAACCGGTCTAGAAGAGACAATTTGAGGATAATTGGTCTTCCAGAAAAACCAGAAATTAATAGAAACCTGGACTCCGTACTAAAAGAAATTATTCAGCAAAATTGTCCTGAAGTCCTACAACAAGAGGGCAATATAGACATCGAAAGGATTCATAGAACACCCACTACATTCGATCCAGAGAAGAAAATGGTTAGAAATATTATTGCCAAATTCAAAAGCTTTCAAGCAAAAGAAAAAATCTTACAAGAAGCCAGAAAGAGACAATTCAAATATCAAGGAACACCAATCAGGATCACACAGGATCTGGCAGCCTCCACTCTAAAAGACCGTAAGGCTTGGAATACGATATTCAGAAAGGCAAGAGAGCTGGGCCTGCAACCACGGATTAACTACCCATCAAAATTGACTATATATTTCCAGGGGAAAGTATGGGCATTCAACAAAATTGAAGAATTCCAGGTATTTGCACAGAAAAGACCAGGGCTAAATGGAAAGTTTGATATCCAACCACAAAAATCGAGAGAAACATGAAAAGGTAAATAAGAAACAGAGGGGAAAGAAAGAAAACTTATAATTTTAAAATTTGCCTTTCTAAGGGCCTCAGTAACATCTAATTATATGTATTCCTATGTAGAGAAATGTTATGTATAATTCTCTGTAGTGAACTTTATTCACTATTATAGTATCCACTGTTATAGTAATCAGAAGAATAATTCACAGGGTGAGGGTGGAACACTAAATAATCTAAGATGACATGGGGGATGGGAAAGAGGGGGTGAATAGCAGGGGACACCAAGAGAAACTTGAGTGAATAAGAAAAATAGGATATTCTATTACACACAAAGAGGGTATGGGAAGGAGAGGGAACAAATATTATTATAAGTAGGAGAGGAAGAGAGTATTAAGAGGTAATAATCAAACGTTACTCTCAGTGTAATCAACCCGGAGAGGGAAGAGTAGCTATACTCTCCATTGGGACATAAAACTCTTATCTAACCCTTCTGAGAAAGTCAGAGGGGATAAATCAAGGGAAACAGGGGAGTGGGGAGGTCAAAAAAAGGGAGG
>NW_025344353.1:0-2740 GCF_016433145.1 Gracilinanus agilis
AAGAAAGAAAGAAAGAAAGAGAGAAAGAAAGAAAGAGAGAAAGAAAGAGAGAAAGATGGAGGGAGGGAGGGAGGGAGGGAAGGAAGGAAAGAAGAGAGGGAGGGAGAGAAGGGAGGGAGAAAGAAAGGGATAAAGGAAGGAAGGAAGGAAGATTCCTTAAGGACAGAACAGATTTCATTTTGAGGACCTCGTACATCAGAGGAGCTTAATGCATGTTTTAAACTCATATTACTAGGAAACATTTCAGGTTTACAAGGTATTCTCCACACAGCAACTAGGCAAGGCTGGTAGTACAATTGTTACATGTTAAATAGATTACAGAAATGAAGGATCAGAGAAGGGCGACAATTTGTCCTAGGTCACACAGCTTTTAAGTGCTGGCATTCAACCCCACACCTCAGACTTCTGACCCAAAGTTTCTCTCTCTGACTTGTCTACCAAAAGCTGCCTTTTCAGAAGGTGCAAATGCTTTGGGCAGCTAAAAGGGGCTCAGGGCAGCACCCTTTGTGCAGTCCCCTCTTAAGGATCTCTTCCCAGGCGGGCTATGTCTGGTGTGTGCACCCTGTGATTTGAGCTGTGATCCCAGCTCTCCCCAGCCCCTGGCTCCATGACCCAGAAGGGCCGGCACTGGAGCAGCCCCAAGTCCCAGGCTTCAGTTACCTTGGATGCCCTCCTCTTGTCAATACAATCCGGATTCTGGCATCGAAGTCCTTTCTCCTCCGTTAGGCTTCGGTCATCTGCAGAGCAAAGGGCCAGAGGGTGTTAGCCAACCAGGTTGGGACCTCCCAACTTGCCCTGCCTCCCAACTCCCTCCTCCTCTTCCCAGGACCCAGCAGAGAAGGAAGGGTGGGGCAAGCCTCCTTGGTCCATCCCTTCAAAGAGGGTCAGTGTCACTTTCCGTTTGAAATGCCAACCTATCTGTTTCCAAGGCTTTTTTCCCCCTTCTCTTATTGTAATTCCTCAGGGAAATTATCTGGATTCCACTGGCTGGTGGAAGCTTTCTTTGGAAATAAAAGATTTGGATCCCTGTCTTCTCCCCCATTCCACCCCCAGAAAAGATCTCTCCTGGGTCCTCTCCAGGGACAAAAATGTCCTCATTCTCTTGCAAAGGAAGTCTTCCTCATCCACAGCCCAGGGAGAGGCCTCTCAAGTCCTGAAACCCCAAACCCTATCCCCAGCTTGTCTTTTTTCCCTTTTAGGGGAGTCTGGCTATGTGTGAAAGATAAAGTATACAAATCTAATCATGTTCAATTTATTTGTCTGCTCAGATATCTACTGTGGCTCCCTATTACTATCCAAACTTGCAGTTGAGGCTCTCTCCAGCATGGCATCACTCAGTCTAGCTAAGCTCATTTCATGACTATGGTCTACACTCTCTGGCCCCAGAATACACCCCTCCCTTCATTGCTTTGTGTTCTGCCCTCCCTGCCTTGATTTCCTCCTTTGTAACAACTCCTCCTACAAGAATCCTGCCAGCTCTCTCTAGCTGATAAATTCCTCAGACCCTTCCAAGATCCTAACCCTTTTTATTTAACTCTCTAATAAACTTATGTTATCTATTGTGATTATCAGACTTCCTTTTCTCTTCCTAGATTATAAACTTACTGAAGACAGGGCCTTGGTCTTAGCTAAACTAGTACTAGAACCTAGAACAGTGCCTAGCACTCAGCAGCCAGTTGAATGACTGAGTGCACCATTTGGGGGGCCCCCACCCCATGTACACATAAGCCATGGGTCTACCCGAAATTCAGAGTCTAGGCCATGCCAATCCCCATCCCCAAAGTGGGGTTCAGACTGATTTGATCTGACTAGGAAGAAGGAAGAAGGGTGACGGGTCCCTAGCCCCCAGCCCTGGCCCCGGTTATCCTTTCTTTGGGAAAGTGCGAGAGTAGACAAGGTAGAGGGGCTGCAGAGTATTGAAGGAAGAAGAGAGGGATGTTGGTAGGAGGCTCTGAACTATTCCCTGGGCCTAGGCCTAGCCCCTTCCTGCCCCTGCAGCCCATCCAGCTGGGCATCTAAGAGCAGGAAGGTCGAGACCCCAGAAAGTCAGCCCCTGAAGACCACAGTGATAATACCCAAGCCCAGAGGAGATGGGGGCCACTTCTTCCAAGGAAAGACCTTGAGTCCTTCCATCCTTCCTCAAGGGGTCTCTCTAGGGTCTTTGGTTATGGCCAGGACAGTCAAGATGACTTCTCACTCCCTTTCCAGGCTTTCCAAAGTGTCCTGCCCACCCCCAGCAGGCGGAACTGCCACAGACAGGCCACAAGGGATGCCCCAATAATCACTCTGAATCGATGGCAAAATTAGGTGGCAATCTAGCTACTCCCGGCTTGCCCCAGCTGGCCCCCAGCAAAGTTTCTCCAGATCTAGACCCCAGAATGGCTGTAACTTCCATCCCCAGAATTCTCCAATCCCAGAATCTCTAGCCCCCCAAAACATCAGCATCAAAGACTCCTGTCCCCTGGGAGCCCCCCCCCCTCAGCCTTAAAGCCCAGGCCCCTCACTTCCTCGTTCAGGCTACCTCATCCAGGAACCCCTCAGGCCTTCCCACACGCCCTGATTTCTATGGTCTGGGTACCCCAGCCCCTCCCCCCAATGGGGGGGGGCGGTATGCCTAGAGCTTGCCCCAGTTTGAAGTACTCAGGTTCTGCCGCCTCTCTCCGCCCAGGTTCCGGACTCCCCTCCGCCTGGCTGCCCCCCAACATAATACCACAGCCCTGTAGGCCCCCTGGTCTCCCGC
>NW_025344354.1:0-7767 GCF_016433145.1 Gracilinanus agilis
TCCTTCTATTCCTATACTTTTCAATGTTTTCAATAGAAATGGATGCTCTATTTTGTCAAAGGCTTTTTCAGCATCTATTGAGATAATCATGTGATTTTTGTTTGTTAGACTGTTGATATGGTCAATTATGTGGATGGTTTTCCTAATGTTGAACCATCCTTGCATTCCTGCTATAAATCCCACCTGATCATGTTGGATGATCTTCTTAATTACTTGCTGGAGTCTCTTTGCTAATATTCTATTTAAGATTTTTGCATCTATGTTCATTAGGGAGATTGGTCTATTGTTTTCTTTCTCTGTTTTTGATCTACCTGGCTTTGGAATCAGTACCATATTTGTGTCATAAAAGGAATTTGGTGGGACTCCTTTGCTTATTATATCAAATAATTTGTATAGTATTGAGATTAGTTGCTCTTTGAATGTCTTTCTTGGTATCTTAGAAAGGATTTGAACCTAGATTTATGGTATTAATCACATCTCTGATAAGCAGCCTGCTTATTTTGTTAAGTGGAGATTCAATTTATTTATTTATTTGTTCTTAAAATCCTTACCTTCCATCTTAGAATTGACACTGTGTATTGTTTCCAAAGCAGAAGAGAGGTAAAGGCTAGGCAATGTGGGTTAAGTGACTTGCCCAAGGTCAAACAGCTGGGAAGTGCAGAGATTCAATTTAAAAGTTACTTTCAAGTTAAAAACCATCAGTCAAGTGTCATTTTATTTTACCTGGATGGAAATCATTCATGATATTTTTAACAGTTTAAAACCCTTTAAATGTTGTAATTATCACTAAAGACTATATTTCAATTAATTTTCTGCTATTTATCAATTTATCATATCTTGTTTAAACTTTCGAGCTTTTATCCATCAGATTTTCCCATTCATATTACATGAAAAACTGTGTCTCCATTATGATATTTCAATTCAATTCTTTCTATGTAATAGGATTAACACATATTTCCCTTACAACTTTATTCACCTTGAGGGGCAAAGTATGTTCAGAATGAAAGAAGAGTAACAGGAGCATTATGGAACTATTCTCAGACTTTGAAGGAAATTGTTCTGTAATAATTTACATAAATTTATAACACTGCAGTATGCAGTATAATTCAGAAGAAGCTCCTCCAGTCAAAAAATAATTAACAGAAAACTTACTTCTAAATTATCCCAAAACCATATAAGTCTAATATTTACCAAATTGAGTGCCTTTAAAGAACATGAGATTGTAGAAACTTATAAAACTAACAACTTGCCAACCCAGATTAGTGATTTCCATATCCAGAACTTGAGAGTTTTCCAAGTTTCAAATTCTAAACATTAAGAACACAATTCAGAATTAAAATTTGTCACTCTGAAAAGCAGTTTGAATTTTGCAATTTAGAATTTGTCAGTAAATTGCTCCTTTTAATTTTTCAAAATAAATTTAGTCCAATTATTTATGCATCTGTCTTTCATTTATTATCACCAACCCAGCCTTTATTGGGAACACAGAAAAAAGAGATTAATATGAAAATCTTTTTAAAATTTAAACTCACAATAACAACCACAAGGTTTTTAAGTGTAGTCTCTATAGTTTCCATTGTCTGGCTATATCTAATTTTTTAACTTAATTAACTAGCATAGCAACAAACTTCCGGACAAGATGGAGAACAGCTTGAGTGACAGGATTGTTGGTTACAGAATTTGGAATTCACCCAGGGAGCATGAGCCAAGGGCAAAAGACAGTTGGGACCACTTCTATAAAAGCCCATGGACTGAGCCATCCAGGACCTCTGTTTTGAGGCAGGGGACCTATGAAAAGGGTGGCACAAGGGTGGGTAGGCCATAGACCTGCTAATCCAACATCCATATCTCAATATCACAAGAAGCTTGATTCACCTTGCTACTATATTGAGCTGAGAGACAAGAACAGCACAGCTGCTAAGAAGAACATCACCATCCCTCCCATTCTTTGGTTCAGGTCACGGCGGGACCAGACCAGGGACTGAGAAGGGAAGAGTATCAACCTGCTATTCTTAGATACAAACTACCTTAGTTCCATAGACTCAGTCTAGCATTTTCCCAACATCTCAGTTCCTTGTCCTGTTTTACCCTTTTGAGTTAAAACAATAAACCCTGTTACAACTTAATCCAAGTGGGGATTGGCATTCCTTCCTAGGGTGTAAATATCTATAGCCACAGGGAAGGGATTCATCAAACCACAGTCAGAATAGCATTGTCCATTTAGCACACCAACAACCAGCCCATAACCAGCCTTATCATCAAACGAAACCCCAAGCCAGGGAGCTAGAGGAGCTGTTGAACATACATACAGCCCCTCACTGGTTTCTTGGCTTGGGCACTGTTAAGAGGCAAAGGCTTGGCTAAGCTGAACACCCATAAGCCCTGGTGGTTACTGGTACATCTTGGTGATCACTCAGCCAATCCATTCCATCACTCAGCCTTACATTCTTCTACTACCTGAGGATCTAGGGCCAGCTAGTCAGGCCTGGCTCATTGAGCGAGTAGCCCCAGCTTAGTGCCTTTTAACACTAGTTTACTTAAATATTGTACATATTTCCCAGAACTTCTTTTAAAATCAAATCACTCAAGAAACAGACACTCACAGACATAAAGACAGAGCAATTATAATGACTCTATCTCTAAACACAAAACTATAGACCAGTCAGGAAGGGAGCTATAAATTTATCTATGCTTGCACAGATAATTAGCCTTTTAAAGCATGGATGCACATACACACACTCAAAATAACTAAATAAATCTAGCAACTCTTGTCGCAAGACACATAGAATAAAAAGAAATAACCCTATTCTCATAGATTGACTCTTGAAATGGTCACAAATGACCCTTGAAATCCTAACTTAAAGATTTAAGAAAAGATGATACTTGTAACAAGATTTCAGACTCAGGTGGACTCTTAAAAACCACAAATCACAGAACATACAATAGGAGGGGCCAAAAGGAAAACAATTTTTAAATCTACTAAAAATTTTTACCTTTATTCAGAAGTAGTGAGATCTTGACTGGGTTGGAGTCCTCCAAGTCCCTGTTTGTCCCCAGGAGACTCAGCTAGAGCAGCATAGGAAGTAGGAGTCTGAACCATCTCTGGGGGTGCCAGATTATAAAAATGAAAAATAAAAAATGGTAAGCAATTATATGATCCAAACTCACATTTATTATAGAAAGTTGTAAATTACAAAATGTCAGAGTCCAAGTTTGTCCTAGATTATCCAAAGACTCAGGGCTCTTCTAGAGTCAGATTGCACAGACCACTCCCTCCTGCTTAAAAAAGGAGTGATCTACTGAATATTTCTTCTCAGAAGGGACAACCAGAGTTTTCATATTTTACAAGGCCTGCCTCTTCAACAAGGCTGTCTTTTTCTTATTTCTATTCTATGGAAAAGAAAACAAGGTAAAAGGCAAAACCACTCTTATAGCTTCATGGCCAACTGAGTTATCATAATGTCTGAACACATTCCAGGATACTGTACACATGAGCATAACTCTCTTTGCCAAGGGTATTTCAAATTTTTATTTTCCTCACAATATGATTATTGATTACTCATTCTCAGATATAGTTATTCAATCAATTAATAATTGGGATCATTCCTTAAAACTTATCACAAAAATAGTGACTAATTTAATAGGATTACATGCAGAGAACATACAATTATACAGAGATATAAAATAGTGAATATAAACTGAAGTTGTTTATTAGATTGTCTTTTACATTTTACAGGGCTCCATCTTCCCTGGATTACATTCCCCAGAATGACAATACTCACCCTACCTCTAGTCATTTTGTACAACCTACCATAGAGAGATATAGGGATAAAAGTACTTTGCAAAGATGAAAGCATAGAAAGATGAGAGCATATTTTTGTCCTGAGGCCTTTATATTAGAAAAGCCACTCATGTATGATCACTAATAATTAGAGATCAAAACAACTCTGAAGTACCACCTCATAATGAGCAGATTGGCCAATATGAAAGTAAAGGAAAATAATGAATGTTGGAGAGGATGTGGCAAAATTGGGACATTAATACATTGCTGGTAGAGTTGAGAATTGATCCAACCATTCTGGAGGGAAATTTGGAATTGTGCCCAAAGGATTTTAAAAGAATGCCTGCCCTTTGATCCAGCCATAGCACTGCTGGGTTTGTACCCCAAACAGATAATAAGGAAAAAGACTTGTACAAAAATATACTCATAGTCGTGCTCTTTGTGGTGGCAAAAGGTTGGAAAACAAGGGAGTGTCCATCAATTGTGAGGGAAAAAAAGTGGGGGGACAAGATAAGATGGAGTATTTTCGCTGAGCTGTCCAGCAGTAGGGCCTTGGGAGGCAGTAAGATGCCAGTGGTCTGTAGAGTAATCAGGTCTCCCTAATCTTTTGGTTTATGGAGAGCACACACACACAGGCTCTCAAACAGACTTGACAGAAGGGAGGGGTAAGATCTTGCTGAGTGCTCCTTTACTTCCCCCCTCCCACCAAGCACTTAGGAAATCAGTTACAAAATGGAGGTTGATCTGTTATCTTCTGGGCTCAGTCAGAAAACTAGGTAAGGCTGAACTCCTAAAGATGGTAACCTTCTCTAAAGTATTTCCCCACAGGATTGAATAGGAGAAAATAGGAGAAGCTTGATGTCTTTGAAGCTTTTAAGACACGGAGGAAGGGTCTTACTTTGGGCTAAGGCAGGAGGAAGTCAGCTTGAGTAGTTGTGAGTATTTCCCTAAATATAGCCAGACACTGCTCCCAAATGTTTAAAGATTTAATGATATGTGGGGAAGGGAAGGAAGGGAGATCAAATTAGGATAGATAAGGTCTGGGAAGCCCTAAAACAGTTATGTCCAAGCAGCCCCTCCCCCCAAAGGGGAAAGGGAACTTGATTTGCTAGTTCGCTCTCTAAACTTATAGATAATCTTCTCTTATATATAAATAACTAAATAGAAACAACTGTGATGTTGTTTGAAGGTCAAATCAAGGTAAATCAGGTTGGCAGCTAGGAACTAAAATGGCTTTGTTCAGATTCAAGCCTCTAGCCCAGGAGTCAGCAACTTTTTTGGCTGTGAGAGCCATAAACGCCACATTTTTTAAAACGTAATTTCGTGAGAGCTGTACAGTGCTCTGTGGGAAGCCAATAAGAGAACAGATAAAAATCTGAGACCCCTCTTTTGACACCTTTTATGATCCATACCTTTTCTTATTGGAAAAACATTATAGACTTATTGAAAAGCTTTGAGTCCTTAGCAGACCAGCAGCTACTGAGTTAACAATTTCTCTTCTTGATAATTAAGAAGCCTGAACCCTAAAAAATATTACTTAGATAAGGTGGAACTGGACAATCTAGTCCAGACTTTATCTGACCAGGTCCAGGAAGACAGGACTCAATTAGTAAAAATCTCCATGAAATATATTTCTACTCCCAGAATTAACCCCCTACTAATTGGTGGTTGGAATTTGGCCCTTGCCCTTGTACCCATCTCTCTACTTTTTAGACTTTAATGGGTTGTGTATGATTTGTAACCCCTTCACAGCTGTGACTCTTTCTCTGTGTTCTTTATTTGAAACCAGTATATAAATAAACTCTAAACTCCATTGCGCTGGATCAGCTATGGCTAACCACTAGTATGCGTGTTCTCAGTTTCTGTTTCCTGTATTTTCAATCCGATGCCACTAAACACCACTCAGGACCCCCCAAAATATAGAGAGCTGGCTCTCTATAGTGCTCACAGTGCACGCTCCTGTAACAGTGTATGCTCCTATAACGGAGCCTGAAAAAAATTGACTTTATGTCTCCTGCAGAAAGAACCATATCTGGCCCTCAAAAGAGCCAGATATGGCTCAAGAGCCATACGTTGCCGACCCCTGCTCTAGCCCCTCAAAAGCAACCAGGATTTGGGACACAGCAAACAGAGTGATCTGCTTGCTTCAAACCCAGGACTCAACTGACTTTAACTGTCCCCTCTCTCAGAGTTCTTGGGGCGCCCTGGAATTCTGAGCTGTGGCCTGACTCTTGCAAATGGAATTCCACTCTGCAATTTCTTTTTCTTTTCTTTTTCTTTTTTAATATTTTATTTTTTTAGAATCATTTTCCATGGTTACATGATTCTTGTTTTTAACTTTCCCCTTCACCCCCCTATAACCCCCCCTCATATCCAATGCGCATTTCCACTGGTTTTAACATGTGTGATCAATCAAGACTTATTTACATATTATTGATATAGTTACATTGGTGTGGTCATTTAGTGTCTACATCCCCAACCATGCCCGTATCAACCCATGTGTTCAAGCGGTTGTTTTTCTTCTGTGTTTCCACTCCTGCAGTTCTTCCTCTGAATGTGGGTAGTGTTCTTTCCCATAAATCCCTCAGAATTGTCCTGGGTCATTGCATTGCTGCTAGTACAGAAGTCCATTACATTCAATTTTACCACAGTGTATCAGTCTCTGTATACAATGTTCTTCTGGCTCTGCTCCTTTTGCTCTGCATCAATTCCTGGAGGTCGTTCCAGTTCACATGGAATTCCTCCAGTTTATTATTCCTTTGAGCACAATAGTATTCCATCACCAACATATACCACAATTTGTTCAGCCATTCCCCAGTAGAAGGGCATACCCTCCCTTTCCCATTTTTTGCCACAACAAAGAGCACAGCTATTAATATTTTTGTACAAGTCTGTTTATCTATGATCTCTTTGGGGTACAAACCCAGCAATGCTATGGCTGGATCAAAGGGAAGGCTGTCTTTTAAGTCCCTTTGGGCATAAATCCAAATTGCCCTCCGGAATGGTTGGATCAATTCTCAACTCAACTAGCAATGTATTAATGTCCCAATTTTGCCACATCCTCTCCAACATTCATTACTCTCACCTGCTATCATTTTAGCCATTCTGCTAGGTGTGAGGTGATACCTCAGAGTTGTTTTGATTTGCATTTCTCGAATTATTAGAGATTTAGAATACTTTCTCATGTGCTTATTGATAGTTTTGACTTCTTTATCTGAAAATTGTCTATTCATGTCCCTTGCCCATTTATCAATTGTAGAATGGCTTGATTTTATCAATTGTTTTAGCTCCTTGTATATTTGAGTAATTAGACCTCTGTCAGAGTTTTTTGTTATAAAGATTTTTCCCCAGTTTGCTGTTTCCCTTCTGATTTGGTTGCATTGTTTTTATTTGTACAAAAAGTTTTTAATTTAATATAATCAAAATTATTTATTTTACATTTTGTAATTTTTTCTAATTCTTGCTTGTTTTTAAAATCTTCCCTTTCCCATAGATCTGAGAGGTATACTATTCTATGTTCACCTAATTTTCTTATAGTTTCCTTCTTTATATTCAAGTCATTCTTCCATTCTGAATTTATCTTGGTGTAGGGTGTGAGATGTTGATCTAATCCTAATCTCTCCCATATTGTTTTCCAATTTTCCCAACTGTTTTTGTCAAATAGTAGATTTTTGTCCCAAAAGTTGGGCTCTTTGGGTTTATCATACACAGTCTTGCTGACATCACTTACCCCAAGTCTATTCCACTGATTCTCCCTTCTGTCTCTTAGCCAGTACCATATTTTTTTTCAAACCCTTACCTTCCGTCTTGGAATCAATACTGTGTATTGGCTCCAAGGCAGAAGAGTGGTAAGGGTATGCAATGGGGGTCAAGTGACTTGCCCAGGGTCACACAGCTGAGAAGTGGCTGAGGCCAGATTTGAACCTAGGACCTCCCGTCTCTAGGCCTGACTCTCATTCCACTGAGCTACCCAGCTGCCCCCCCCC
>NW_025344355.1:0-1136 GCF_016433145.1 Gracilinanus agilis
AGGGTGTGAGATGTTGATCTAGACCTAATCTCTCCCATATTGTTTTCCAAATTTCCCAGCAGTTTTTGTCAAATAGTGGATTCATGTCCCAAAAGTTGGGCTCTTTGGGTTTATCATATACTGTCTTGCTGATGTCATTTACCCCAAGTCTATTCCATTGATCCTCCTCTCTATCTCTTAGCCAGTACCATATTGTTTTGATGACTGCTGCTTTATATCATAGTTTAATATCTGGTACTGCTAGGCTCCCTTCCTTCACATTTTTTTTTCATTATTTCCCTTGATATTCTTGATCTTTTGTTATTCCAAATGAAATTTGTTATAGTTTTTTCTTATTCAGTAAAGAAGTTTTTTGTTAGCTTGATAGGTATGGTGCTAAATAGGTAAATTAATTTGGGTAGAATTGTCATTTTTATTATGTTTGCTGGTCCTACCCATGAGCAATCAATGGCTTTCCAATTGTTTAGATCCAGTTTTATTTGTTTGGAAAGTGTTTTGTAGTTGTTTTCATATAATTGCTGTGTTTGTTTTGGTAGGTATATTCCTAAGTATTTTATATTGTCTAGGGTGATTTTGAATGGTGTTTCTCTTTCTACTTCTTGCTGCTCTAGTGTGTTGGAAATGTATAGAAATGCTGATGATTCATGTGCATTTATTTTGTATCCTGCAACTTTGCTAAAGTTGTTGATTATTTCTACAAGCTTCTTAATTGATTCTCTAGGATTTTTTAAGTATACCATCATATCACCTGCAAAGAGTGATAGCTTAGTCTCCTCCTTGCCTATTTTGATACCTTTAATTTCTTTTTCTTCTCTAATTGCCACTGCTAGTGTTTCTAGTACTATGTTGAATAATAGAGGTGATAATGGGCATCCTTGTTTTACTCCTGATCTTATTGGGAAGGCTTCTAATTTATCCCCATTGCATATGATGTTTGTTGATGGTTTTAGGTATATACTGTTTATTATTTTTAGGAAAGGTCCTTCTATTCCTATACTTTTCAGTGTTTTCAATAGGAATGGATGCTGTATTTTGTCAAAGGCTTTTTCAGCATCTATTGAGATAATCATGTGATTTTTGTTTGTTAGACTGTTGATATGGTCAATTATGTGGATGGTTTTCCTAATGTTGAACCA
>NW_025344356.1:0-1101 GCF_016433145.1 Gracilinanus agilis
ACTCCTCCAGTTTATTATTCCTTTTAGCACAATATTATTCCATCACCCACATATACCACAGTTTCTTGAGCCATTCCCCAATTGAAGGACATACCCTCCTTTTCCAATTTGTTGCCACCACAAAAAGCTCAGCTATAAATATTTTCATACAAGTCTGTTTATCTATGATCTCTTTGGGGTACAAACCCAGCAATGGTATGGCTGGATCAAAGGGCAGGCATTCTTTTATAGACCTTTGAGCACGATTTCAAATTGCCAGCCAGAATGGCTTGATCAGTTCACAGCTCCACCAGCAATGCATTAATGTCCCAATTTTGCCACATCCCCTCCAACATTCATTACTCTCCCCTTCTTTCATTTTAGCCAATCTGCAAGGTGTGAGGTGATACCTCACAGTTGTTTTGATTTGCATTTCTCTAATTATCAGAGATTTGGAACACTTTCTCATGTACTTATTGATACTTTTGATTTCATTACCTGAAAATTGCCTATTCATGTCTCTTGCCCATTTATCAATTGGGGAATGGCTTGAATTTTTATACAATTGCTTTAACTCCTTGTATATTTGAGTAATTAGACACCTGTCAGAGTTTTTTGTTATAAAGATTTTTTCCCAATTTGTTGTTTCCCTTCTGATTTTGACTACATTGTTTTTGTTTGTACAAAAACTTTTCAGTTTAATATAATCAAAACCATTTAATTTACATTTTGTAATTTTCTCTAACTCTTGCTTGGTTTTAAAGTCTTTCCTTTCCCACAGATCTGACAAGTATACTATTCTGTGTTCACTTAACTTATTTATAGTTTCCCTCTTTATATTCAAGTCATTCACCCATTCTGAATTTATCTTGGTGTAGGGTGTGAGATGTTGATCTAGACCTAATCTCTCCCATATTGTTTTCCAAATTTCCCAGCAGTTTTTGTCAAATAGTGGATTCATGTCCCCAAATTTGGGCTCTTTGGGTTTATCATACTCTGTCTTGCTGATGTCATTTATCCCAAGTCTATTCCATTGATCCTCCTCTCTGTCTCTTAGCCATTACCCTATTGTTTTGATGACTGCTGCTTTATAGTATAGTTTAATATCTGGTACTGCTAGGC
>NW_025344357.1:0-3001 GCF_016433145.1 Gracilinanus agilis
TCTAGCTGCTCTCAGGAACAGGTCCCGGAGCTGCTGATGACTCGATGGGTGCCCCAAACTTGCTCTATTTCTTTTTAGCTGGGTTCGGAGCTATAGATGAGTGTGGAGGGGGTGGGGGTGGGGCGGTTGCTCAGCCCGCGATTTAGTGAGAGCCCTTTATAGCATGGAAATACCCCAATTCCACGTACCTTTAATGCTGTTCCCTGTTGTGTGGTCCCTTTGTTCATCTGGGTTTGTTTTTATGTCCTCTTGAGGAGTCCTATATGTGTGGGTTAGGAGAGGTTAAGCAGCTGCTTTTACTCTGCCACCATCTTAACCCAGAAGTCCCCTGACCTGGGAAATCTTTAATCTGCCTTTAATATTCTTACAAGTTTACATTTGAGATCTCCTTCAGATTATGATTAATGCTTTTTTTTTCAATTTCTATTTTACACTCTGTTTTTAAGATATCATGTCAAATCTTGATAATTTATTGAAATATGATGTCTATGCTCCTTTTTGCTTTCAGGAAATTTAATAATTCTTAAATTATCTTTCTTATCATTTCTTGATGTTTCATGGAGTTATTTACTTCCACTTGCCAATTCTAATTTTTATAGATTTATTTTCTTTAGTGATCTTTTGCATTTTGTTTCCATTTGGCTAATTCTATTTTTTACAAAGTTCTTTTCATCAATGAATTTTTGCATTTTTTTGCCTTTGCAAATGATTTGTAATCATGTTTTTTAAGGTGTCATTTTCTTTAGCATTTTTAATGTTGTGTTTACCAAGCTGTTGTCTTTTCAGCTTTCTTCTTTTACTTTCATTTCTTTTCCTAATTTTTCCCCTACCACTGTTATTTGATTTTGAAAATCTTTTTATTATCTCTTCCAGGAATTCATATGGGACTTGTGTCCAATTTATATTTTTATTTGAGGCTTTCTTTTTACCCATTTTGAGTTCATTGTCTTCCTTTTAGTATATGTCTTGATCTTCCCTGTCACCATAGTAAATTTTTATGATAAAGTTTCTTTTTTGTTGTTGTTTGCTCATTTTTGCACTCTATTTCTAGATTTTGAACTTTATGTTAGAGTTGATTTAAGTTCCTGTTGTTTAGGTAGGGATAGAGAAGAACTCTATCTTAGGTTTTAGGCTTTTTCACAATTTTATTTTCAGAATTAGTTCTGGGAGGTTATAAGTTTTTGGTGCTTCCAAGGTCATGTGATTGGGGAAGATGTGTGATCAATGCTTTCTTGCTTTGCACTTTGGTCCTTACCTATGATGGGCTCTTGATCCCTTTGGATCCTAATGGATAGTGCCCCCATGTGCCTCCCCACCACCTTGGGAATGGAAGTGCTTTTGCCCTTCAGGGATTCCATACCCTCTTGACTAAAATCAGCCTTCTCTGCCTTTGAACTATGACTAAGAAGTAGGTATATTTAATGGAGTAGTCAAACAGCAACCCATTCTGGGCTTCTACTCCCTCTTGACCAAGAATTTTCCTCTCTCTCTTTGATCTATGACCTAAACATATGTTTAGGCAATGGAGATTCCAAATAGCTCCTGGCTCAATATCCAGTGCTAGCATAGAGGTACTCTTTTTCTGATTGTCAGGTTCCCTTAGCATCTCTGGCTCAAGAGTTCCTGAAGCTGCTGCTTCTATTGTTACCACCTAGTCCTACCATTTGAATTTCATTCATGTATACTCCAGACTAGTGTCCTCCTCATTGTCACAGATATTTCTTTCTAATCTTCTGTGTTACTTTAGACTAGAATCATTTCTTACGCTTACCTTTTATTGACTCTGCTACTCCAGAATATGATTTTGAGGCATTATTTAAAGTTATTTGAAAAGAATATTTGGAGCTGGTTCCGGGTTAAGATGGTGGCAGAGTAAAAAGCAGCTGCTTGACTTCTCCAAACCCACGCATATAGGACTCCTCAAGAAGACATAAAAACAAATCCAGAGTGTAAGAATGAAAATTTAGGTATTTATAAATATATATTAAAATATGTGGCCGCCAGGAATCAACAATTTAGGTTGATTCCGTAATTAATCAGACCCAAGTCAGCATCGGGTTGAAGAGTTTATTTACAGTCTGGTAGGTTAAAAAGTAGGAATAAAGAGAAAAAGGAGAGAGGCTAGTCCAGGCCAAAGGCCTGGACGGAGAGAGAAGAAGGGACCCCACAACAGGGCGCAGCATCGGAGGTACGTGGAAACGGGGCATTTCCATGCTATAAAGGGGTGAAATAGCTCCCACGAAAACACTAGCGGAGCAACCCCCTCCCCCACCCCACATCACCTACCGCGCCAAAGCCAGTGCATGGGAGTCGGAGCAGGTTTGGGGCACCCATCGGGTCATTGGCAGCTCACCAGGGCTTGTTCCTGGGAGCAGCAAGACTTGGGACCCCCCCCCCCGGGAGTCTGAGGAACTCGCAAACTCTGAGCACAGACCCTGAGCCCAGACCCTGAGCCCAGACCCTGAGCCCAGACCCTGAGCCCAAGCACAGGCGAAGGGGCTGACATAGGCGCTGGTTGAGGCACGGATTAAAGCACGGACTGGGGCGCAGACAAAGGGACTGATCCTGAGTGCAGGAGCAGACCTTGAGTGGGGACTTGACTGTGGAAGCAGCTCCCTGAGACTGTTAAAGAAGCTTCAGGCAAAAGAATGAGGAAGGAGACCACCAGGAGGCTTGTCCCAAAACAACTATACCTGAGACCTCAGGAATCTCTAAAGAGCCACAAACAGATCCTGGGCAAGACCATAAAGCTGAGAGGGAACTCAGCTTAATATGGCAAGCCAGAATCATCAGGAAAACCAGAAGAGAAGGATGAAGAAGAAAAAACCTTTAACACTTGACAACTTTTACACAGAAAAAATCCAGACAACAGAGGAAACAGTAGAGGAGAACAAACAATCCAAACCTTCCCAAAACAATGAAAATGGGTCACAAAAGAGTTCAGATCTGAGATCATGAGAAAGATGGAAGAGATCTGTCAAGAAAATAACAGTTTAAAAGG
>NW_025344358.1:0-1902 GCF_016433145.1 Gracilinanus agilis
AGTCATTTGAGAGTTTGGGTAGTGCAGGTCGCATGTGAGTGACAGGACATAAGTCCTGTCCCTTGCCCCAAATCTGTATGAGCACCCTGCGTTCCGTATTTGAGTGGAAATCATAGGACTGAGTTTCTGTGTGGCTTGCCAGGTTAGTATAGATTTCGTATTTCCTCCTTAATCTCCTTTAGTTTCTCCTTTAAGACTATGAAGGCTATATTATTTAGTGCATATATATTAAATACTGATATTATTTTTATCATTATTTTAACAAGACATGATTACCTCCCGTAACTATTTTAATCAGATACATTTTTCTTTAGTTTTGTCTGAGATTGTGATTGCTAAGGCCACTTTTTTGTCTCAGTTGAAGCCCAGTAGATTCTTCTCCAGCCTCTTACCTTTACTCTGTGTATGTCTACTTGCCCCAAAAGTGTTTCTCGTAAACAACATATGGTAGGATTCTGGTTTTTCATCCCTTTCTTAATTCCCTTCTCATTCTCTAAAGGATAAGGTAGGATTCTATACTCCAATGAATCTGGTTCTTCCTCTCTCTCTGAGCCAATTCCAATGTAAGTATGTTTAAGTATTATCCATCACTGCCCTCATCCTCCTCTCCATTTTCATAGTATTCCCTTATCCAACACTTTATGTGGTATAAGTTACACCATTTTGCTTTTCTCTTCCCATTTCTCTTAGTGCAAACTTCTTTTTCAGCTCTAGATTTTTTTGCAGTTTATCCTAAATATCTTAGTACCATGCCCTCTGTCTACATATACTTTTTCTAACTACTATGAAAATGATAAAAAGAAACTTTAAGGGTTACAAATATCATATTTCCATATAGGAATGTAAACAATTTGACTTCATTAAAGCACTTAAGTTTCTTTCTTTTTCTTATTCATCTTTTTATGCTTCTCTTGAATGTTGTATTTGGACATCAGATTTTCAGTTTCAATCTGGTCTCTTCTTCAGGAAAGCTTGGAAGTCTTCTATTTTACTAAATGAACATACTTTCCCCTGAAAGAATAAAGTCAGTTTCAATGGGTCGGTGATTCTTGATTGTAAATCCTATTCCTTTGCCTTTTGGAATATCGTATTCCTAACTTTCTTATTTTTCAATGTGGAAGCTGCGAGATCCTGTGTATTTCTGACTGGGGCTCTCTGATATCCTAATTGTTTCATTCTAGGTGCTTGTAGTAGGAAAAACCAAAAGATTATAGCTGAAAACCAGTCTCTAAAGGCTAGAATTAGGCAATTAGAAGCCAATGACCTCACAAGACAATAAGAATTAATAAAGCAAAGTCAAAAGACCGACAAAAAATAGAAGGAAACATGAACTATCTCAATGAGAAGTTAATAGACCAAGTCCCAGGACGGACAACTTGAGAATGATTGTTGTTCCAGAAAATAGAAACCTAGAGAGTGTATTACAAGAAATGATCCAACAAAACTGCTCCAATGTCCTCAAGCAAGAGGGCAAAATAGACATTGAAAAGATCCATAGATCACCCTCTACACTAACTCCTCATTAAGACAACCCCCAGGAATATAATAGCCAAGTTCAAAAGCTTCGAAGTTAAGGAGAAAATATTACAAGAAGCCAGAAAGAGACAATTCAGATATCAAGGAACACCAATCACGAATACATAGGATCTGTCAGCCTCTACATTACAAGACCCCAAGGCTTGGAACATGATATTCATAAAGGCAAGATAATTGGGTCTACAGCCAAGGATCACATACCCATCAAAACTGACTACATACTTCCAGGGGAAAGTATGGGTTTTCAACAAGATAGAATATTTCAAAGCATTTGCACAGAAAAGACCAGGACTAAATGGAAAGTTAGAAATGCAACCACAAAAGCTAAGAGAAACATGAAAAGGTAAATAAGAACGAGGGGGGAAA
>NW_025344359.1:0-3947 GCF_016433145.1 Gracilinanus agilis
CAATGAAATAAAAATGGTTATTAGCAAGAATACATGGAGAGGCAAACCAAAAACTTATTGAAAATTAAATAATATTATTATCCAAAATCAGATATTAAAGAACTAAGTATAAAAATAATTTGTAATTTCACTGAAGACAATGACAATGATAAGACTTCTTACCAAAACCTTTGGAATGCAGCCAAAGCAGTACTAAGGGGAAAATCTACATCATTGAGTGCATATATTAACAAATCAGGAGGGCAGTGGTTAATGAATTGGGCATACAAATCAAAATCTAGAAAGTGAAAAAATTAAAAATCCCCAGATGAAAACTAAATTAGAAATAATAATAATCAAAGGAGAAATGAATAAAATCAAAAGTAAAAGAACTATTGAATTAATAAATAAGTCTAGAAGCTTATGTTTTTAAAATAACAGATAAAATAGACAAAGTAGTTGTAAATCTATTAAAAAAAAGGAAAGAAGAAACCAAATCAAAATTATCAAAGATGAAAAGGGAGACTTAACCACTAACAGAAAGGAAATTAAGGCAATCATTAAAAACGATTTTGCCCAATTACATGGCAATAAATATAGCAACTTAGGTAAGATGGATGAATATTTACAAAAATATAAATTGCCTAGATTAACAGCAAAAGAAATAGAATACATAAATAATACATTATTAGATAAAGAAATTGAACAAGACATCAAAGAACTCCCTAAGAAAAATATCACCAGGGCCTGATGGATACACAAGTGAATTCTATCAAACATTCAAAGAACAACTAAACCCAATACTATATAAATTATTTGACATAATAAGCAAAGAACGAGTCATAACACATTCCTTTTATGGAACAAATATGGTACTGATTCCAAAGCCAAGTAGACAAAAAACAGAGAAAGAAAACTACAAACTAATCTCCCTAATGAGCATAGATGCAAAAATCTTAAATAGAATACTAGCAAAAAGACCCCAGCAAGTGATCATGAGGATTATCCATTATGATCAGGTGGGATTTATACCAGGAATGCAAGGTGTAACAAGTGAATCTGGGAAATGTATAAAACTACATTTCCCGTGATCCAACATGGTCCAACTGATTTCCGTTTCCGACGTCTTGACGCAGGGGAGAGCTTAAATCTCGTGGGTTAGGAGGGAGTGGTCTCTTTTGCCAGTAAGCTCTCTCTTCTTTGGCGAGTAGGGCTTGGCTAGGAGGCAGTATGGAGGCGGCAGTTTTGAATGCTTACAAGCGCGTGGTCTAATGATTTTATCTATCAACATGGCTTTAATTAAAATACTAATTTATATATTTATACCAGCCTTTATCATTTTTCATTCTTACAATTTGGCGAACCAGAAGGTCGAAATTCGAACTCTCAATTTTCTAGATAGCCTAAGAGGAAAAAGCCATGCGGCTCTGGGACCCAGAGTCTCAGAAGCGAATCTTCCAGATAGCCTAACGATAGCCATGCCTGCTTTTTGGCCACCTGGCTCAGCTCTTTTGAGCACTTTTTTAAAAAAGGAAAGTGACTTTCCTTGCCATGCTTTTGCTAAAAGCAAGAGCACGTTTTTGCCTCCAGTGGGACTCAGCCAGCCAGTCCAGCCCAAGCCACCTTGGGAGGGAGGTCAGGCCAGCCGATTCGGGCTTTTGGCTTTAAACTAAAATGCCGGAGCCCAGCCAATGTGCTGCTGCTGCTGCTGCTGCTGCTGCTGCTGCTGCTGCTGCTGCTGATCCTGACCACTTCCAGCCTTCAACCCCGAGCTCCAGAACCTGAGATTTCCGGGAAGGAACCCAGACCTGCCGCCTTTGCTGAGATCGAGACCTCCAGAGACTGCTTCAGCTCTGACGCAAACCATTTGGGTATATTCCCCTTTCTCCCTATTTCTAGCCTTCCACGTGTTTCTCTAAAGACCTAATTAGGCAACAACCCACACAGACTCTACACGTGGGTAGTTTTCCTGAGCTTTTCTCTAACCCCAAGCCCACGTGGACCTAGCATCTGAACCTCTCAGGCACTTGGCCTATTCAAACTTTTGCGATTATTAAAAAAACTGAACTCTGGGGAAGAAATTCACCCCATACCGGCTCAGAACTTTGAACTTGAAAGAAAAAAAAAATCCTTAAACTCAGCAGAACTCAATCAAAAGAACCTTAAATTGAAATCAGGGGTGAACTTTTAAAACCTCGGAACTGAATGAGCTTTAATTCTGTTTTAAAAAGGCTGTATCTTACTGTATATTGTTAATTAGTTTTGTAAATTAATCTTGCTTATATCGTTGATTTTCCTGTTGCACTGAATCATTTTACGCTAATGAAGTTTCTGCTTATGATGTTATTATATTTCCTAATTTACTTAAACGCTTACTGTATCAAAAACAATGCGGTTATATGTACCACCTATGAACATCTTATAGAGCACATGTCTTTTTAAAATTTATTCTGTCTTGGTAATTGCAAAGAACCTTGAAGGTTTCCATGCTTTAAATATTACCTTGTAATTTTACAAGAGATATTTTTTAACTTTTACTTTAAATCCTTAAGAATTGTTGTCTTAAAGGATAAAGCTTTTATATATTTTATTATAAGAGATATTATTGCCTTAAATGGGTAGAAGCATTCCTATCCAGGATTTTTTTTTAAAACAGGAAGCCAAGGAGCTCCTGTATATTCTTATCTGAGGATGATTATACCAGAAGGTTTCTTTTTTAAATATCACATTTTGCTATGGAAGCAATAACAGCATTTGCCAAGGGTTAAAGTTGTAACAAGTATATAATTTTAAACATCACTGTTTATTGTTTTAAAATGTGCTATTGGAAATAATGGTACTCTATTTGAATGTGCATTGTGAATCTGCTATTTTGTAAAACCCACTTTCTCTCACAGAAAGTCTCATTTTGGGGTAACATAACCCTTCTAGTTCTAAGCTATATATATTTTTTTGAATTTTTAAAACATTTTTTTAATGAGAGCAATTGATTTTCCCTTTTTATCATCTTGTACTGGAAGTACATATATAATCATTATTTATCCTTTTTCTAATTCTACAGCAAATACCTGAGCCTATAGGACTGTGATTTAAATGCCTCTCTGATTCCAGAAGGGAATATGAAAGCCATTAATAGTGCTAAAGAAAGCACATGGTCAGAGACTTGACTAAGATCTGCAAAATAGCAGTTCTATGCCAATACATTAGGGCTTGAAATTGGGTTTGAGTCCTGGAATCCCAGTCTTTTCTAAAACCTTAGAGGACGTGGGTCCCCTCGACTTAGATTCCTAGAAAGCACCTAAGATTGGTTATTTACTTGGCTCACTTCCCTAAAAAGCTGATGATAAGTCAGATCAGAGAGAGACATTTTCCTTATGTCCTGGCCCTGAATGGGTAATTGCACACTGTTGAATTCACTTTAATTAGACCTTCATTCAAAGGTCTAAGTTTATTTTCCCTAGATTTTTTTGCACATTTTACATTTCATTTCACAAGTTAATTTTTCATCTTTTTTCTTGAATTCTATTCTTTGTATTTTGTCATCCTTACCTGACCTGAGATACCCTTTTTTAGAAAAAAGGTGTGTTTAAGAATTACCTCACGGGGATATCTGTTAAGTTTTTTAAAATTCGATAATGTGAAAATATATGTATATTTATTTAACTCTTTTAGGAGTAATTTCACGGGGAATTATATAAAATCTTAGAAGAAAATGTATGTTTTGTAATCTATAATGTAAGGTTTAAATTCTTTTGAGAATAATTTCAGGATAAGGATCTTGCCATCTCCCCAAAATCCAGATGACGAACTTGTTTTGGTGAGGACCATGAAGATGTCTGAAAAGCCTTCACTGTACCATGAAGACCAAACTTTGAACTTTGGGGTGCAGTTGATTGAACTATGGGGAGTTGAAATTGAGTTGTATGTATTGTTTTAAATTGTACACTGTTGTGCCAGTGGGGGACAGC
>NW_025344360.1:0-10279 GCF_016433145.1 Gracilinanus agilis
TTGATTACATTAAATTAAAAAGGTTTTGTACAAATGAAACCAATGCATCCAAAATTAGAAGGGAAGCAACAAATTGGGGGGGGAAATCTTTATAACAAAAACCTCTGACAAAAGTCTAATTACTCAAATGTATAAGGAGCTAAATCAATTATACAAATAAGCCATTCCCCAATGGGCAAGGGACATGAATAGGCAATTTTCAGATAAAGAAATCAAAACTATCAATAAGCACATAAAAAAGTGTTCTAAATCTCTTATAATCAGAGAAACGCAAATCAAAACAACTCTGAGATAAGACCTCACACCAGGACAGCAAAAGAAAGTAATTAATGTTGGAGGGGATGTGGCAAAATTGGGACATTAATGCACTGCTGGTGGAGTTGTGGATTGATCCAACCATTCTGGAAGCCAATTTGAAACTATGCCCATAGGATGCTAAAAGACTGCCTGCCGTTCGATCCAGCCATACCACTGCTGGGTTTTTACCCCAAAGAAATAATAAGAAAAAAGACTTGTACAAAAATATTTATAGCCGCACTCTTTGTGGTGGCAAAAAATTGGAAAAAGAGGGGATGTCCTTCAATTGGGGAATGGCTGAACAAATTGTGGTATCTGATGGTGATGGAATACTATTGTGCTCAAAGGAATAATGAACTGGAGGAATTCCATGTGAACTGGAGTGACCTCCAGAAATTGATGCAGAGTGAATGGAGCAGAACCAGGAGAACCTTATACACAGAGATGGATACACTGTGGTACAATCAAATGTAATGGACTTCTCTACTAGTAGCAATGCAATGATCCAGGACATTTCTGAGGGACTTATGAAAAAGAACGCTACCCACATCCAGAGAAAGAACTGTGGGAGTAGAAACACAGAAGAAAAACAACTGCTTGATCACATGGTTCTATGGGGATATGATTGGGGATGTAGATTCTAAACGATCACCCTAGTGCAAATATCAATAATATGGAAATAGGTCTTGACACATGTAAAACCCAGTGGAATTGTATGTTGGCTATGGGAGGGGGTGGAAGGAAAGGAAGGAATTCTGTGAACATGAATCATGGAACTATGGGAAAATTGTCTTAATCAATCAAAAAAATTCTAAAATAATTAATTAATAAACTTTAAAATATATATTTTTGTTCTTTATTCCTAAGAGTTTGTATTCAACCCCTGAAATCAGCATTGTGGTATGCATTTACAAATTATCATAATAACATGGGAAATATAAACATGATCAAAATGAATTAATGTCCTTTACCTTCCAGTTCCACACATTATATTTTCAATAACTTTTTCAAGGAAAGAATTTTAAAGGGGGTAGGTAGAGAGAAACAGGCAGCTGTAACTAAAATGTATCATTTTTCTTCTCTTACTTTTTTATAGCTAAAGACTACATGAGATTAATTATAAAATTGTATAAGGAAATGGAAGGGACAATTGCTACAGAGTCACCTCAGGGACTGAACCACAGGATTGCTCTTTAATGATTCAGTAACATTGAGACACTCACCTCACAGATGTATAAAGTATTACAGTTTACATAATTTATACAATAAGCACAATAACGTAAAGGAAGACAATGCTGAAAGGCTTCAGAACTCTGATTAATGTAATAACCAATCATGATTGTGGAGGGCAATTTGGAAGTATACTCAAAGGTCTATAAAACAATGCATTATACCACTACTGGGTCTGTATCCCAAAGAGATTTTTTAAAAGGGGGAAAGGACCTGTTATTACAAAAATATCTATAGCTGCTCTTTTTGTGGTGGCAAGGAATTAGAAATTGAAGGGATGTCCCTCAATTGGGGAATGGCTGACCAAATTGTGGCATATGTTGGTGATGGAATACTATTGTGCTATAAGGAATGAGGAACAGGATGATTTCAGAAAGAGCTGAAAAGACCTACATGAATGATTGTAGAGTAAAATAAGCAGAACCAGGGGAACATTGTATACAATAACAGCAATACTGTGGAATGATCGAATGTGATAGACTTTGCTACTAATAGCAATACCATGATCTTGGACAGTTCTGAGGGATTTAGGACAAAGAATGCTCTCCATCCACAAAGAAAGAATTATTGGAGTCAGAACACAAATGACAAAAGATGATTATTCACTTGTTTACTTCGGATCAAGTTTTGGGGTTCTGGTTTTCTAAGATTATTCACTTACAAAAAACAAACAATTATGGAAATATGTTTTGTGTGATAATATATGCAAAGCCCAGACCAAATTGATTGCCACCCCTGGGAGGGAAAAGGGAAGGGAGGAGGTGAAACAATTTGGATCAAATAACTTCAGAAAACTCATGTGGGCATTTATTATTACATCGAATTGGTAAAAAATTAAAAGATAAAATAAATAAAATAAAAAAGAATATCCCTCTGGCAGTGGTGGTTATTTGTCCTTCCTTTTCTGAGAGGACCAATCCCATCACGGAGTGATGTCTTGACTGGTGTGTGAATTGGATTAAAGTGAGGCATTTAAGAGAGTGAAGAAACTAGAAGCAAGGAAATCCATTTAGGAGGCTAGTGCAATAGAAGGCAAACAAGAGGTGGCCTCTCTTAGGGTGATGGGGTGCTAGTGGAAGGAGATATATATGAGGCACGTTGTAGGCTGAGGGTAAGTGAGGAATTAAGGAAGATACTAACATTATGAACCTCAGCGAGGATGGTGGTAGTAATGGGAAACAAGGAGTATTCCAAATCTTTGGTCATGACCAGTGAGTGGAGTGGCAAAGTAAGACTAGTCCTTGCTGGTCCCTTGTTCTATGGTTAGTCCCTGAACACTGGAAAGTAGCTGGTACCTATATCCTCTCATGTGATTAGTCCACAAATCCATCTTGGGATGTCATTTGTCCCCATTGTGTCCCTAATACCAAGACCTGCTTATGTACCCTATATCTGTTCCCAATTATATAGTTGGTCCCCAAATCCCAATTAGTTTCTTGTCCTTGGCCCCTGGGCTATCTCATGTACTTGGTCCTTGGATCCATTTATGTAGCTGGTTCCTATCTAGATGTTGCTAAAGTTGGGTCAGAATTTGAACCCAGGTCCTCTGTTTCTAAATCCTGTAATCTTTGCACTGGGTGTTCAAGGAGGACTAGCACCTCGGGGGTAAGGGCTTGCCCTTTTCAGGGCTGCTCATCCACCTTTCACCCAGCTCTTTCTTACCTGTGACTTCAAGAAGCTATAGCACGAGCATCAGCACCATCCCAGCAAAACCATTTTAGCATCTGTAAGGAACGATGAACTGGAAAGACCTCCAAAGTGAAATGAGCAGAACCAGGAGAACATTGTACACAGAGAGTAAAAATGGACTTTGCTACTAGTAGCAATGCAACAAGCCAGGACACTCCTGAAGGACCTATAAGAAAGAACTGTGGGGTTTGGGTTTTATTACAAAAATGAATAATATGGAAATCGGTATCAAGTGATGACAATTGTACAACTCAGTGGAAGTGCTCGTTGGTTCTGGGAGGGAAAGAAAATGAATCGTGAAAACATGGAAAAATATTTCTAAAAATATTTCATTTAATTTTAAAAGATCGTTTTAGCATCGAAGACACAATGATCATCCGACACATCCCAGGACACCGCGGGGCTTCCTGACTTGTGTCTTGCTTCTGACTGTTGGCTTAATTTTGTAACACAGTATCTTTAGTTTTGGATGAGTTGTTTGCTGGGAAGGGCCAGCCGGCTGTCAATGGAAGCTGAGCTGGCTTGAGCTTCTGCTCAACGTAAGTGCTTTTTGGGCTACCCAGAGTGAACTGACTTGGAGACAGATTTACAAAGAAAATCCTTCCTTTGAATAGGGTTGGAAAGGGTCAGGTTTAGAGGCAAAGGTCCCTAATGCTAAAGGGATTTCTGTCTCCGCGCTCAAGGCTTCTCTACAAAGTGCACTTCAGCCTGGATCTACACTCTCTCTTTAAATCTAGCTTGAACCCAGTTTCTAACTAAATAAACCTAGTTCCAATAGAATGACCCCTAACATCATTTAAAATTATCTGCCTCTTTGTAGTTGTTCAACTCTGAGCCTTGCAGATGTCTCTGCTTGAGAGGCTTCTCAGCCTGTTGGGCCTCCAACCCTGTTTCCACTCCACAGCCACACACAGAGTGGTCACACAGATCTTCTTTCTTCTCAGCTGTTGGTGCTCCTTCTCAAGCTCTCCCCAGACCTCCAACTTTCCCTCCTCTCTGAGCAGTCACACCAGGTTCACGGAATTCCCAAGATCCCAGCTTTCCAACTTCCTCTCGGAGCAGGAAACCCCCCAGCAGTGAGTCCAAAGGCAGTTAGGCTCAGCAGAACTCCCCGCTCCTCACTTCTCTGAATCCCTACAAGAACTTGCTCAAGAGTCTACCGAGGCCTCCAGGTCAGGCAGGCAGGATTTTCCTTTTGTCACTAACTTATCAAACCCCCAAACTAAGTCTCTAATCTTCATTTTAAGTAACACAGTGACAGAATAACCAACTGTAGCCCAGGCTATTTCATGGTCTTTGATGACTCTGGAGGGCTTTGTGCAACTCTGCCTCACTTTGATCCAATTTAAAGGAAAAGTAAACATCTTGCTCTGTACCTGGTCCTTCAGTCTGGTACATGATGATTAGGCCCTGGGCCCTGTAGTGCTGCTGAGCCTGCTACTCCTCTCCCCAATTCATGCAGCCCCATAGTCTGTTCAAGGATTTGCTAGCTGTGCCCTCTTCCATCTAGCGACCTGCTTGTGGTTGGTTCCTGTATTGCCGGGATGTACCTGCTTCCTATACCATGTGGGGTCTTTGGTTTTCGTTTCCTTGTTGTGAGATTGGCTCCCATTTTCAGTTACACGTTTGGGCTCTATGCCTCATTACACGGTTGAGGTTGATTACTGTACCCTATTATGTCAGGCCTGGAATCAGGAAGACCTGAGTTCAAATGCAGCCTCAGGTGCTTCCTAGCTGTGTGACCCTGAGCAAGTCACTTCACCCTTTTGGCCACCGTTTTCTCATGTGTAGGATGAAATGGAGAAGAAAATGGCAAACTGATCAAGTATCTTTGCCAAGAAAACCCTAAATGGGGTCATGAAGAGTCGGAGTCAGCTGAAACAACTGAACAACAAATGATGTCTCTGATAGTTAGACCTTCCTATGTACCTGATCCCTGTACCCATTTGTATGGTTAGTTCTAAATCTTGGTCTGCACCTTATCCAAGTACCCTGCTTTGTGATTGGTCCCTGGGCCCTCTTATGTGATTGGTCCCTGGGTCTGTCCCGAACACTGATATGCTTGTTCCTTGGAGTCTGGGATGCAATGGATCCCTATATTGTGGTATTCCCTTGATCCTTATACTCTTTTCTGTCCCAGGACCAGCTCACATCCATGATGTCATTGGTACAGAGATCATGGGGTGTCACTTGTCTCACTGCCCTATTGGGTGGTTGCTCCCCAAGTCCTGGGATTCAGTTTGACTCAACTCTCAGTTGCATGGTCTGTCCCTAGATCCTGCTCTGCCTCTGTGTAACGTACCCTTTGACTAGCTTGATCTTCAGAGCTGGCTACATTCCTGGTCCCTGAGCCTTGGGTGGGCCTTGGTTCCCGTATCCTCTTTAGAACTGACTGTGTGGTTGGCCTCTGGATCCTGGCCTGGCCCCCGCTCTCTCTCCCCTGTTGTGTCCTTGGTCCCTGTATCCTGCCAGTATGGACATGCTTCCTGTCCCTATTAGGCATCAGATTTCTATGTTCTTATGCAATGGGCTCCATTATCCAGTTACGGCCTTAGTCCCTGTACCTGGGCATGCCCCCTCAATGTACATGGGCTGGCCCCAATACCTTCCCCGTACCTCAGCCTTGTACCCAGTTCTACATTGGTTCCCAATGCCCTTCTCTGTACTGGGCACCAGTGTCCTGTTATGTCCCCCCAGTCCCTGTACCTTGCCCTTATTCTCTGTGATGCAGTTAGTGCCCTTATCTTGTTCTGTGCCTGGGGCCTGTGCCCATTTCTGGGCTCCTCCTTGCATTTCTTCTCCATATTGTTTTTGCCTTGTTTTGATCCATGGATTTGTTCTGTTTCCTATGTCAGGTCTGGGTGCCCACTAACATCCGTAGTCTGTGACATATATGTAGGGTGGCGTGGTCCTCGTTTGGGTGAGTCCCTGAACCTCCATAATGTGCTTGGTCTCTGGAGCTAGGCTTTTCTGGAGCCTGACCCTGGCCATCTTTCTCATTCTGGTGTGTACTGCTGTACACTGCTGTACCCTGGTATGTGCTTGGTCCCCCTCTGTGCTCCATGGCTGCTGCTTCTTCCCAGCGGTGGACATGGGCATTGGATCCTGCCAAGTAGCTGGCCTCTGTGCTTCAACCCTAGCACATTGATGGGCCCCGGAGCCCATTCTCTGCTTACCCCGTTTGTCCTAGAATGGAGATTCTTTCTGTACTCTGCTCTCTGGTGGGTTCCTGAAGCTTCTTGTTTTTTCATTCCGCCACATAGCTCATCCCCATTCCCTGGCTGAGCCCCACGCCCTCTTATGTACTTGGCTCTCATTTCTGTATGTTCCTGATCCCTGTGCCTTCTCGTGTTCTTGGTCCCTGAACCCTCACATCCATTTTCACCATACTCCCTTCTGGCCTTGCTCCCAGTGATGCCGTGAGTCTTTCCCTGTACCTGCTAATTGGCTGGGCCCTTTACTCTGTTCATCCCTTTACATCAGGGGTTCCCAAACTGTTTTGGCCTCCCACCCCCTTTCCAGTAAAAATATTACTTAGCTCCCTGGAAATTATTTTTTTTTAATTCTAATAGCAATGAATAGGAAAGAGAAATGCACCTGTGGCCATCACTGCCTCCCTGGATCACTGCAGCACCCACCAGGGGGTGGTGGCACCCACTTTGGGAATCACTGCTTTACATGATTTAATCTTAATCCTGTCATTGAGTCAGTAGTCCCCGTGGCCTGTTATGTGGCCAGCTCCTGTATTCTAGGCATGTAATAGGACCTCTTTGCATTCTCGTGTCCATTGTCCCAAGATCACAATACAGAGCTGCTTCCCATAACTGGTTATCCAGTGATGCTCTGGGTCTTAACATATGCATGGTCCCTGCGTCTGATCACATGGTTGGTTCTTGTACACATATTTGTAGCTCTCCTATGAGCTGTTATGTGGTCGGCCACCGAGCCCTAGTATGTGGCAGCTCCCCTGCCCCTGAATGTGGTCTGTACCTGTCTATTGGCATGTGCTTGGTTCTTGAATCCTCTTCTGTTTTGTGGTTGATCTGTGGGTCTAGGTCTGCACTTGGCTCCTATTTGCTATTACATGGGTGATCCCTGTATCCTGCCATCAAACTGGCTGGGCCCTAGATCGTGGCGTATGCTTGGCCCTGTGCTGTCTTGCACACCTGGTCCCATGTCCAGACAAGGGTGGCATCTGTACTGTGTTCCCAAATCCTCAGACTTGGCTTCTCTCTGCACCCATTAATACTGCTGGGCCCACGGCCTCGTCTATATCTGATCCCTGCACTCAAACCCATGCTTGGTCTGCACATCCTGGGAAGCAGAGCCCAATAATATACTTGGGTCCCTCATGCTGCTGTGTAGCTGGGCTCAGCACCCTCTCATGTGGCTCATCCATGGCTTGTCATAAGCACTTCACACCTGCAACCTTCACCATTAGCTGGTCCTCCTGGATATATATGAAGATGGTCACCATGTCCTGTTTCAGAGCCGGTCTCTGAAGCCTGCAAGGTCCTGGCTCTTGCTCCTCAGTGCTATATCCAAGTGCATAACTGCCTCCTGAAGCCTCTCATGTGCTTGCTTCCCGTGTCTGGTATTTATCTGCCCCATGCTCCATCCTATGTGGTTGCTTTCGAAACCCTGGTACAAATCTACCTCCTGCACTCTCCTATGTGGTTGTGCCCCAAATCTAGCACACATCTGCTCCCTAAACCCAATGATGCACCTTCCCTGTCCCCTCCCTGTTATGTGGTTGCCTAGTGTATCTTGTGCCATGGCTGGGCCCTTAATCCAGTTCCTTTGCTGGTCTCCGAATTCTGGCTTGTTTATCTCCTGCTCTCCTACATTCCCTGTTCCGTGTCTCGACTATAGACACTCTTAGATCCTGGGTCAGTTTGCTCTCTTATGTATACACACGTGTGCCACTGAATTCCAAACCTTCTCTTTATCCATTTCTGTGGGGACTCCCAGTATCTTCTCAGAGAGCTGGTGCCTGCTCCCTCTTCTGCAGCTGGCCCCATATCATGGAATGTATCAGCATTAGTACGTTTTGTTGCAGGTCCCTATATCCTGCCATTTAGTAGATAACCATGCTTTGGTCTTTTGTTTTAAACCTTTACCTTCTGTCTTAGATCAGTACTATGTATTGGTTCCAAGGCAGAAGAGTGGTACGGGCTCGGCAATTGGGGTCAAGTGACTTGCCCAGGGTCACACAGCTAGGAAGTGTCTGAGGCCAGATTTGAACCCAGAACCTCTCATCTCTGGACCTGGGGTACCCATGCTTTGGGATGGATTTTGCCCTCAATCTCTGTATCGATTGGCTACTTGAACCTTGTTCTATGGAAGGGCATTGTCTTTTCTATTTTTTTTTAAATTATCAACCCCAAATATTGAATGCTTCACAAATTTGCAAGTTCTTCTTGGGCAGAGGCCATGCTTGTGCCCCTATGATTATTCTACTCTGAGTGTACATGCTACTGATGTAAGCATTCAATTTTCTACACTACATGGTCCCCCTACCCACTTGAGAAACTAGCTCCTGTGCCCATCTAGGAGGCTATTCTTCTGCCCCTGGTCTCAAGAGTTTGGGGGCCATCAGGCACTCACACCCTAGGGGGATGAGTTGAGGTATCAGGAAGCAAGGAAAGAAACGTCCCTGGAGGAAGTGAGGATATTTCCAAAACCTAGGAGGATCTGGGAGTACGGGGTACTTTGGGGGGGGCACAGGGGAGGTCTGGGCACTGGCCTTGGAGAGCGTAAAAGGACTCAGGGTGCCTGGCCACAAAGGCCAGTGGGGAAGAGCATGACCAGTGCGGAAACCCATCTTACAGGCTGTCACTTGAACAGCCTGTCTAACCTTCTCAGGGAAGGGGAAAGGAAGAAGAGGCTTAAGAACTCCCAATTTTGGACAACTAATTTAAAACCGTCTCCCCACATGACTGGGGAAAAGTCAAATTTTGGGCTGGGGAAGAAAGAAGACTGGGACAAGGAGGGTACTATCTCATCATGCTGGCCCAAGCTCAACAGGTCTTCCTCAAAGGGCTGAGGGGTAGTGACTACTTCTCCTCTTCTTCCTCTATCACATACTGACTATTCTTGGGATTCTAGTTAGATCTCCCAGTACTAAATCTGCCACACAATGGGCTCACTAAGCAAACTTCTACTGGGTGGCCTGGGAGCATGGCCA
Organism: Gracilinanus agilis; assembly: GCF_016433145.1. Classification (NCBI taxonomy): domain Eukaryota; kingdom Metazoa; phylum Chordata; class Mammalia; order Didelphimorphia; family Didelphidae; genus Gracilinanus; species Gracilinanus agilis. The sequence goes on from NW_025344360.1 coordinate 9,404, forward strand.
GCACTGCTAATATTGTCTGGATGGGAAAACAGGGCCTGAGTTTGGACATCCCCGACTAAGAAGTTGAGAGAGCTGCCCGGATTGAAGGGAAGTCCAAAGAGCCCCAGGGTTTATGGACTTATCACCTAGATGTAGCTCCCACCACCTGATGGCATCCATTGTCAAGAGGTTCAATAAGGGAGGCCTTACCATTCCACAGTGCTTATGGTCAAAGCCAAACCAGTATCTGGGAAATGAACCAGTTGAATGTTGATTTCTACCCACTAGAAAAGGGGATACAACTAGGGGGTGGGAGAAGGGAAATCTCTGCTCCCATGCCCAATATCTATGAGACCCTAGGCAAGTCACTACCCTCCCTGGTTCCCTCTCGTAGGATAAAGACATTGGACTAAATATTTTGAAGTCCCTTCTAACTCTCAATCTGTGGCCCCAGAGGTGACCACAGACAGGGCACTTCCCCTCCCCAGGCCTCAGCTTCATCCTCTGTAAAATGAAAGGGGTGGACTAGATGGCTTCTGAGGGCCTTCCAGCTCTCCATCTAGAATCCTATGAAAATGAGCATAGAGTTTAAAAAATAAACAAAACTTTGAAATCTTTAAAATGCCGAGTAAGGAAAAATTCCTGGTGCCTTGAGGATCAAATTAGAACCGAAGAAGATGTTTTGTTCCTTTCTTCTATCTGAATGTTTGTGGCCTGTAATTTAGGCAATCAGAGAGTTCTGTCTAACAAGTTCAGAGTGCAAGCACTAGGAGTGCCTGGGATTCTTTTAAGAAGTATGATTGATATAGAAAACCAATATACATGAAGACTGCAATAATGAAGGAAGGAAAGAAGGTGGGGAGGGAGGGAGGAAGGAAGGAGGGGAGGGAGAGAGGA
>NW_025344361.1:0-1220 GCF_016433145.1 Gracilinanus agilis
AGTAGAAGCTAATGATCTCTCAAGACAACAAGAACAAATAAAACAAAGTCAAAACACTGAAAAAATAGAAGGAAACATGAAATATCTCAATGAGAGAATGACAGACCAAGAAAACCCGTCTAGATGAGACAATTTGAGAATAATTGGTCTTCCAGAAAAACCAGAAATTAATAGAAACCAAATTGATAGTATCAAAGATGAAAAGGGAGACCTCACCTCTAATGAAGGGGAAATTAAGGCAATCATTAAAAACTATTTTGTCCAATTATATGGCAATAAATATGGCAATTTAGGAGATATGGACGAATATTTACAAAAATATAAACTGCCTAGTTTAACTGCAGAAGAAATAGAATACCTAAATAATCCCATAGCAGAAATAGAAATTGAACAAGCCATCAAAGATCTCCCTAAGAAAAAATCACCAGGGCCTGATGGATTCACAAGTGAATTCTATCAGACATTCAAAGAACAACTAATCCCAATACTATACAAATTATTTGATATGATAAGCAAAGAAGGAGTCCTACCAAATTCCTTTTATGACACAAATATGGTACTGATTCCAAAGCCAGGGAGATCAAAAACAGAGAAAGAAAACTACAGACCAATCTCCCTAATGAACATAGATGCAAAAATCGTTAAATAGAATACTAGCAAAGAGACTCCAGCAAGTAATTAAGAAGATCATCCACCATGATCAGGTGGGATTTATACCAGGAATGCAAGGTTGGTTCAACATTAGGAAAACCATCCACATAATTGACCATATCAACAGTCTAACAAACAAAAATCACATGATTATCTCAATAGATGCTGAAAAAGCCTTTGACAAAATTCAGCATCCATTCCTATTGAAAACACTGAAAAGTATAGGAATGGAAGGACCTTTCCTAAAAATAATAAACAGTATATACCTAAAACCATCAACAAACAGCATATGCAATGGGGATAAATTAGAAGCCTTCCCAATAACATCAGGAGTGAAACAAGGATGCCCATTATCACCTCTATTATTTAACATTGTACTAGAAACACTAGCAGTTGCAATTAGAGAAGAAAAAGAAATTGAAGGTATCAAAGTGGGCAAGGAGGAAACTAAGCTATCACTCTTTGCAGATGATATGATGGTCTACTTAAAAAATCCTAGAGAATCAACTAAGAAGCTTGTAGAAATAATCAACAACTTTAGCAAAGTTGCAGGATACAAAATAAATGCC
>NW_025344362.1:0-2758 GCF_016433145.1 Gracilinanus agilis
CATTCATTACTCTCCCCTTCTTTCATTTTAGCCAATCTGCTAGGTGTGAGGTGATACCTCAGAGTTGTTTTGATTTGCATTTCTCTAATTATTAGAGATTTAGAACACTTTCTCATGTGCTTAGTGATACTTTTGATTTCTTTACCTGAAAATTGCCTATTCATGTCTCTTGACCATTTTTCAACTGGGGAATGGCTTGATTTTTTATACAATTGATTTAACTCCTTGTATATTTGAGTAATTAGACCCCTGTCAGGGTTTTTTCTTATAAAGATTTTTTCCCAATTTGTTGTTTCCCTTCTGATTTTGACTACATTGTTTTTGTTTGTACAAAGGCTTTTTAGTTTAATATAATCAAAACCATTTATAATTTACATTTTGTAATTTTCTCTAACTCTTACTTGTTTTTAAAATCTTTCCTTTCCCAGAGATCTGACAGGTATACTATTTTGTGTTCACTTAACTTATTTATAGTTTCCTTCTTTATATTTAAGTCATTCACCCATTCTGAATTTATCTTGGTGTAGGGTGTGAGATCTTGATCTAGACCTAATCTCTCCCATATTGTTTTCCAAATTTCCCAGCAGTTTTTGTCAAATAGTGGATTCATGTCCTAAAAGTTGGGCTCTTTGGGTTTATCATACACTGTCTTGCTGACATCATTAACCCCAAGTCTATTCCACTGATCCTCCCTTCTATCTCTTTGCCAGTACCATATTGTTTTGATTACTGCTGCTTTATAGTATAGTTTAATATCTGGTACTGCTAGGCCACCTTCCTTCACATTTTTTTTCATTATTTCCCTTGATAGTCTTGATCTTTTGTTATTCCAAATGAAATTTGTTATAGTTTTTCCTAATTCAGTAAAGAAGTTTTTTGGTAAGTTGATAGGTATGGCACTAAATAGGTAAATTAATTTGGGTAGAATGTTCATTTTTATTATGTTAGCTCTTCCTACCCATGAACAATTAATGGCTTTCCAATTGTTGAGATCCAGTTTTATTTACTTGGAAAGTGTTTTGTAGTTGTTTTCGTATAATTGCTGTGTTTGTTTTGGTAGATAGATTCTCAAGTATTTTATATTGTCTAGGGTAATTTTAAATGGTGTTTCTCTTTCTACCTCTTGCTGCTCTAATATGTTGGAAATATATAGAAATGCTGATGATTTATGTGCATTTATTTTGTATCCTGCAACTTTACTAACGTTGTTGATTATTTCTACCAGCTTCTTAGTTGATTCTCTAGGATTTTTTAAGTAGACAATCATATCATCTGCAAAGAGTGATAGCTTAGTCTCCTCCTTGCCTATTTTGATACCTTTGATTTCTTTCTTCTCTAATTGCTACTGCTAGTGTTTCTAGAACAATGTTAAATAATAGAGTAGATAATGGGCATCCTTGTGTCACTCCTGATCTTATTGGGAAGGCTTCTAATTTATCCCCATTGCATATAATGCTTGTTGATGGTTTTAGGTATATACTGTGTATTATTTTTAGAAGGGTCCTTCTATTCCTATACTTTTCAGTGTTTTCAATAGGAATGGATGCTGTATTTTGTCAAAGGCTTTTTCAGCATCTATTGAGATAATCATGTGATTTTTGTTTGTTAGACTGTTGATATGGTCAATTATGTGGATGGTTTTCCTAATGTTGAAGCATCCTTGCATTCCTGGTATAAATCCCACCTGATCATGGTGGATGATCCTCTTGATCACTTGCTGGAATCTCATTGCTAATATTCTATTTAAGATTTTTGCATCTATGTTCATTAGGGAGATTGGTCTGTAGTTTTCTTTCTCTGTTTTCGATTTACCCGGCTTTGGAATCAGTACCATATTTGTGTCATAAAAGGAATTTGGTAGGACTCCTTCTTTGCTTATCATATCAAATAATTTGTATAGTATTGGGATTAGTTGCTCTTTGAATGTCTGATAGAATTCACTTGTGAATCCATCAGGTCCTGGTGATTTTTTCTTAGGGAGTTCTTTGATGGCTTGTTCAATTTCTATTTCTGATATGGGATTATTTAGGTATTCTATTTCTTCTGCTGTTAATCTAGGCAATTTATATTTTTTTAAATATTCATCCATATCTCCTAAATTGTTATATTTATTGCCATATAATTGGGTGAAATAGTTCTTAATGATTGCCTTAATTTCCCCTTCATTAGACGTGAGGTCTCCCTTTTCATCTTTAATACTGTCAATTTGGTTTTCTTCTTTCCTTTTTCTTATTAGATTGACCAGTATTTTGTCAATTTTATCTGTTTTTTCAAAATACCAGCTTCTAGTCTTATTTATTAATTCAATAGTTCTTTTACTTTCAATTTTATTAATTTCTCCCTTGGTTTTTAGTATTTCTAATTTAGTTTTCATCTGGGGGTTTTTAATATGCTAGCTTTCTAATTTTTTGAGTTGCATATCTAATTCATTAATCTCTGCCCTCCTTAATTTGTTAATATATGCACTCAAGGATATAAACTTCCCCCTGAGTACTGCCTTGGCTGCATCCCACAGAGTTTGGTAGGATGTCTCATCATTGTCATTCTCTTCAATGAAATTGTTGATTGTTTCTATGATTTCTTCTTTGACAAATTGGTTTTGGAGAATCATATTGTTTAATTTCCAATTGGTTTTTGATTTGCCTGTCCAGGTGCCCTTACTAATTATTATTTTTATTGCATTATGATCTGAGAAGGTTACATTTATTATTTCTGCTCTTTTGCATTTGTTTGCAATGATTCTATGCCCTATTACATG
>NW_025344363.1:0-9065 GCF_016433145.1 Gracilinanus agilis
CTCCCGCTCTGTTCCCGTAGATTCTGGGGTATGGCTATACCGTCAGACACTCTGTGTCTCTTCAGACGTGGGAGCTCTACTCTGTGCGCCCACTGTAGGTTCTTTCTCTATCCATGTTCAGGGGTCGTCTGGTCTCCACGTATTCCTATACCTACGTACACTCACAGCTATGAATACTCACTAATGGACTCCCTCTACGCACATCTAGCACTTCTTACACAGCCTTTTCCGTCTATTCAGACCCAGAAGTACTTCTGTGCTCACCCTAAAGCGATGTGGCTGATTCCGCCTCTCCCACCTTTCTAGAAGCACTCGCGTTGCCTCTCACTCTATTTACTGCCCTCCCTCTCTAGTCATTCCTAGGTCTCTATTCCTTTATGTTCTCATCCAATCTTATGGACACATTCTGGAAATTCCCCACAATCCTCTGGGGGAGTACTCGCTGCCTAGACACCCACACAGTGGGGCTCCTCTTCTCCCTCTTCCTACCTTTGAGCACTCACCCATCCTCTCCAGGTATTTATTTATTTTAATTTTTTTTTTTTACATTTTTTAAACCCTTAACTTCTGAGTATTGGCTCCTTGGTGGAAGAGTGGTAAGGGTGGGCCATGGGGGTCAAGTGACTTGCCCAGGGTCACGCAGCTGGGAAGTGTCTGAGGTCGGATTTGAACCCAGGACCTCCTGTCTCTAGGCCTGACTCTCAATCCACTGAGCTACCCAGCTGCCCCCTCTCCAGGTATTTAGATGCATTTATGCTCATGGATATTTACCCGATGCAGAGAGAGAATAGGGGTAGTCCTCTGTAGCCATATTCTCTCTATATCCTTCCTAGAGAAGAGAACGCATATAGGCTTTCAGATGGCCAGAAGCAATGCAGGTACAATGAGACCTTCGGCTAAACATAGTCATGTGCCCCGCCCCGCCCCCAGTTCCCTCCACCACAACCACCCAAGGGCAAAACCTCTCGCAAGTTGAAGTTCTCCTCCACGTCACAAAAACCTAGATGAGGGAAGACATAAATGTTGTAAGAAATGCACACACTGGGAGGAGTACTCTGTAAAGTAGAAAATAGAGCTCCAATGCCAAAAGGATTTTTTGTTTGCTCTAGCCTCACCTAGAGAAGGTGCATGTAGGTGATCTCCCATTGGTGGGAGCAGCAAAACTTAAACCAAACTCCTTTGAGAGTGGACTTCGTGCCAGAGGATTCAGGTAGGGGAGCTATTAGAGGAACACAGCTACCTGGAACCTTTCCTCCGAAAGACCCACATAAAGACACCAAACATCAGCCAGTCATCCTGTGAGATAGTCTGAGACTAATAAATTATAGGGTTGCTTCCTTGTCTTCAAGTAGTTCACATATTTTCATTCATCCCTATTTTGCATAGGAGTCCATTGAAGCCCAAGGAAGTTAAGCCCAGGGTTGCCAAACTACCACACTGTGGCGTGAGGATCAAAATATGTCTCTCTACTTTCTAGGCATTCTCTTCACCATTGGAATAAAACAGTATCCGTATCTAAAACCTCCCAACGTACAGTAGATAAAGTGTCGGGTCAGGATATGATATTAGTGGAAACATTTTTCTGCTTGTCTCTGTAATAACTATCTGATTTTGAAGACATGGTTTCCTGGAAAGGTAAAGTAACTCACCTGAAGTCACTTGCAAATTACAAAACAGAATAAAGAACCAGAAATATAACCCAATTAACAGAAGAGGTTTGGGAATCCTGTCTCTCAAAAACATAAAATGAAACCATTGGATCATTTATCTAAATATTAAGTGCTCTGTTCCTCAGTTTCCTCATCCCTTAAATGGGATAACAAGAGCACTTACCTCACAGAATTATTAAAATCCAATCAGTTAACCTAAATCAAATACTTTGTAAAACTTAAACGTGCTACTTAAATATTATTATTATAATTTGAAAAGGAGCAAGAAATCCATAATTCTAGCTAGTAGGTTTTTCATTGCCCTTTGCCAGCTTCCTCATTTCTTTCTCTGCAAATCTCAGGGATATTTTTAACTGTGGCTTTCATTTGTATCCTTTTTATAATTTATAAATATGTCTATGTCCTTTGTTTAAGTCAGTTGGGAATAAATATCAATCTTCAAAATTTGTGTCATTTCATGGAGATCACAGAATTTTTGAGTTGGAAGCGACCCTCTTGGTCACCTAGTCCAACCCACATAGAAAAGGGAAATCAGCTATAAGATACTGTTATGATTAGCATTCTCTGGAGACCATATATTTAATTTATAATTATTTATTCGGTCATAAAAGTTGGAGTAAAAGAGTAATTTGTGTTTGCTGTGCTTGTCTAGCCAAAAGCCACTGCACCAGGAGAAGTCCAAGAGAGCCAAGAGCTGAAAAGTCCCCCAAAGACCCTCTTGCTTCCTCTGTCCCCTCTCTTATAAAGCCATTGACATCACTCCTTCTGGGTCTCCGTGGTTGGACAGACTCGACCTCAGTCTGGGTCAGAGGCCAGTCTTCCAGACACAAGGAGTCATGGGGGACAACAGGTAAGCATCTTCTGGGAACCAGGGCAGCATGAGGTCTCTGGCACCCTCCCGTTGCTCGTATGCATGCCTACTCAAAGAGTGGGGATGATACTGACCAAAATGGATTTTCAAAACTTTCCCCTCATTGGCTTTATGAAATAAGGATATGATTTATATCCATTTCCTACAATAGCCAGGAATCACTCACCCAGGCATTGTCTGAAAAATCCCAGTTTATAAGAGCCCAAACCTCATAACTTGGCTGTCAACCTTTTATCTAACATTTTTGTATATTCATCTATTTTATCTCCTATACTTTTTTCTCTATTTGTTTCCCAAAGACTCAATTTAGTCTATTTTTTTACACAAAACACTCTTATCTCCCAGAGTCTTCATGCCTTTGAACAAGACCTGCATCATGCATGAAATACATTCCCTCTACCTTTGGAAGCCCTAGTTTCCTTTAAAAATCAACTCAATGGGCATTGTTGGCAAGTCTTTCCTAATGCTCCCCTATTGGTGCTTACATCAACCCTCTGAAAACTATTTTGTATTTATTTCGTATAAGTTCTGTACGTATATAGAGATCAGAGGTTGGCCAACTATGGCCCACATGACAAATCCCACCCAAAACATACCAATACTTTCTTTAAAAATGTTAAAAGCATTCTTAATTCAGCAGGCTGTACAAAACAAGTGGCAGCCAAATTTGAAGCTCAGATTATAGTTGGCCCATTATAAAATTTCTATGTGGCCTCGATAATATTTAAAATTATGAGGTTGGATGGGGCAGCTGGGTAGCTCAGTGGATTGAGAGCCAGGCCTAGAGACGGGAGGTCCTGGGTTCAAATCTGGCCTCAGACACTTACCAGCTGTGTGACTCTGGGCAAGTCACTTGACCCCCATTGCCTACCCTTACCACTCTTCCACCTATAAGTAAATACACAGAAGTTAAGGGTTTAAAATTAAAAAAAAATTATGAGGTTGGTAGTAGTGTAATAACTTTATTAAATCAAAAGCAGTAGTAGTAGTAAAGAGAAGAAAAAGTAGAAGAGAGGCAGAGAGGTACTTAACCTTTCTAATCTATCGCCACCATTGTGGGCCTCCTAGTCTCTGCCACACATCCAATCTGCTCCTTCACATGCACGCCAAAGATGCAGACTTCCTACTTATAGACTTTTTTCCCCACCCACAAACTCTTACACATCACATCTCAGGAACCAATCATAGTTTCTTAATTTGCCTGGGGCAGTGCCTGGGGAAATCATTGCTTCCTGTCTCATTGATTCATTGATTCTTTAACTTCCTTTTTCTGAGACTTGTCTATACCTGAATTTACTCAGTGGTATTTAACTTCCAGGTCACTTAGAGATGGCATCAAAAAAAAAAATGACACTAGCGATAGAAAAATTCACTTCCAACATCTCCCTCGATAGATTGCAAATTCTCTTGATGGTGGGAATTTTTGTCTTTTTACCCAAACTCTTTCTTCTTTTGAACTTCCCTGTTTTGATGGAGGGTAGCACCATTCTTCCAGTCACGCAAGCTCCCAATCTCAATGAGATTTCCCAACTGCTCATGTTCATGCACCCCACATGTCCACTCCATTGTCATGTCTTGCTGTCTCTACTTTGATTATATTTTATTATTTATTATATGTCCCCTTCTCTACAAATACCGAAGCTCTAGTTCTAGCCATCCTTGCTTCTCATCTAGAACTACCGTAATAACCGGTTTGGTCTGCTTGACTCATGTCTCTTCTCTCCAATCCATCCACTGAGCTGCTGAGGTGATTTTTCTAATTCATGATGCTCTCTCTAATCTTTTGTCTCTTCTCTTTCTAATACATATATGTATATATAAAAACATGTATGTATGAGCGTGGGCAGTTAGGTGATACAGTGGATAGAGACCTCCTTTCTCAGTGAGATCCAACAGCTCTTACCCTCAAACTCAAACATAAACTTCTCTATTTGGCACGTGAAACCCTTTGTAACCTGATGGCTTCTTCCCTTTCCTGCCTTCTTATGCTTTATCTTGCACCACACATTTAGCAATCCAGCCCTACTGGTCTACTTTTAGTTGCCCAATGAAACAATCTGCCCTCTCTCCTTGCATTTTGCATTGCCCCATGCCTGCCTGGAATGCTTTGCTCCTGCTGTCTCTCAAGTTTCCCCAGCTCCTTTCAAGACTCAGTTCCAATCCCACCTTCTGCAGGAGACCTTTCCTCAAAGCTGGAAAAAATGGGTCACATTACACTCTGAAATACACAAAAGACTATTTTCCAAAACACACGGGTGTCAACAGTGGACAGAGACACTATTCATTGGATGGTGAAGCTGGAGAATCTACTTCTCAAATCCGTTCGTCTGAAATCGAATTTCCATGTATGTTGAAGGAAAGGACACATTTGTGATTATAAGGGAAATTTTCTCCCAGTTCTCCTCCTTTATACCACAAAGCAGTCCTCTCTCACACCGCCTTCTTGTCATTCTTTATGTATCTTGTACGTCATATTACGTATTGTCTTTCCCATTCCAATGTAGGTCTCATGTGAACAGAGACAGTTTTTCCATTTCTTTTTCTCTAATACCTTTCACAGTGCCTGACAAAGAGTAGACACTTAGTCAACGCTTATGAAGTTATTAGTTTTTCTCCTACCTTTCAGACTACTCCTTCTTAGTATCATTTGTCAATGTGACATTCATGATGCTCTCTCTAATCTTTTGTCTCTTCTCTCTCTAATACATATATGTATATATAAAAACATGTATGTATGAACGTGGGCAGTTAGGTGATACAGTGGTTAGAGCACCAGGACTCGAGTCAGAAAGACCTGAGTTCAGATCTGACCTCAGGCACTTACTTGTTGTGTGACCCTGGGCAAGTCACTTACCCTTATTTGCCTCGGGTTTCCTCCTAGGTAAAATAAGGTAGAGAAGGAAATGGCAAACTACTCTGCTACTTTCTTTGCCAAAGAACCCCAAAAGGGGTCACAAAAGTTGGATGCAGCTGAAATATTGAACAATAACAACATGTATATATGTATATGCCTCTCCTTCTTTGCTGATCTCAGTTTCCAGGCATCTAATTGTAATCCCTTTGCATATGAATTCCATATCTAAAAATCCAACCAGAGTTTCTTGCCTGTGTTTTAGTTTCACATCACCATTTATTGCACATTTCAAATGGATGTGTCATAGAAATGTCGCATACATAGATATGTCCAAACCCATTTTTCTCCCCAACTTCCGTATTTTTGCCAAGGACATCATTACCTTTCTATTCACCCAGCTGACACACACAGTATTATCTTCAGTTCCTCATTTTGGCTCAAACCAGTTAGCCAATCACCAGAGCTTCCTGACTCTATTTCTATATTTTTCATATGTGTCATTCCCCTCATCTCCTATATCTATATTATTATTCTTGCTTTTTTTGGAAATGTGTCTAATGGGGAAATATATTTTGTACGATTTCACAAATAATGGCTGGCCTTCTCAATGGCTGGGTTGGGAGTTGGGATGGATCCACCACTCTGGTTCTGAGCCTCATCTCCTCTCACCTAGACTACTGGAATCAGCTTCTAGCTGGTCTTCATGTCTCAAGTCTCTCTCTTCTCCTCATCCAGCTGATAAAACAATTTCCCTCAAGCCCAGTTCTGGGGGGTGGAGCCAGAATGGTAGAGAAGGTACCCATCTGAACTCTATCAAATTCCCCTTCAAAAACATCTCAAAAACAAAGCGTAACCCGCAAAAAGACACGGCGAAATCATTTTTCAGCCCAAAACAACTTAGAAGGCCAGCAGGAGGGGTCTAATGCACAAGGATGGAGGAGAAGTACAGCACACCAGCCAAGACCCACCACAGCTTCCTAAGCATCCTAGTAAGTGTGTGTGTGGTGGGAAGGTCAGACTACTGCTCAAAAGGAGATTACAGAGGTCCCTTTGATGGCTCTGGGTGCAAGACTCTTGTTGCATTGCCCATAAACAAAAACAGACCAGAGTCCTGGGACACAGTCACAAGGTAAGAAGGAGCATCTGTATACACTAGCACTTATAGCCACAAGGGAGCAGGAGACCAGAGCACAGGCTGGGAGCGTATGAAAAGCATTTCTCTTTCTATCATACCACTTTGGAAGAACTGAAAGCAGGGAGAACCCCAGGTCTAGCTCTGAAGGCAGCTGCACAAAGAACATGAAGCGTAGAACAGTGTTTCCTTCACCACAGGAACAGAGTTCAACTTTAATAGTTTTTTTTAATTAAAAGAAAAGAAAAAGTCTGGAAAATAAGCAAATAACAAAAAAAGAAGCTCAACATTGAAAGTTGTTTTGGTGACAGGAAGAACAAAACTCAAACTCAGAAGACAACAAAGTCAATACTGCTGCATCCAAAGCCTCCAAGAAAAATAGGAATTGCTCTCAAGCCCAAAAGGAATTAATGGAGGAGTTCAAAAATGATTTTAAAAAATGAAATTAGAGAGGTAGAAAAAATTGGGGAAAGAAATGAGAGTGATGCAGGAAAATCATGAAAGAAGAGTCAAAGGCTTGGGTAAAGGAGAAACAAAAATACTGAAGAAATTAATACCTTAAAAAACAGAATAGGACAATTGGTAAAAGAGGTACTTTGTGCATCCAACAAATCCAACAAAAAGAAAAACTACTTAAAAAGCATAATTGTCCAAATGTAAAAAAGGCATACAAAAATACATGAAAGAGAAAAACTTCTTGAAAGGCAGAATTGGCTTTATGGGAATAGAGGTACAAAAATTCACTGAGGAATAGAAGACTCAACGAAGTAGATTTGGCCAAATGGAAAAGGAAATACAAAAGCTCACTTAAGAAAAGCACACCTTAATAATTAAAATTGAGCAAGTGGAATGACTCCATCAGACATCAAGAAACATCAAACAATCAGAAGGGAAACGACAAATTGGGAAAAAAATCTTTATAACAAGAAACTCTGACAGGGGTCTAATTACTCAAATATACAAGGAGTTAAATCAATTATATAAAAAAATCAAGCCATTCCCCAATTGATAAATGGGCAAGAGACATGAATAGGCAATTTTCAGGTAAAGAAATCAAAAGTATCAATAAGCACATGAGAAAGTGTTCTAAATCTCTAATAATTAGAGAAATGCAAATCAAAACAACTCTGAGGTATCACCTCACACCTAGCAGATTGGCTAAAATGAAAGAAGGGGAGAGTAATGAATGCTGGAGGGGATGTGGCAAAATTGGGACATTAATGCACTGCTGGTGGAGCTGTGAACTGATCCAACCATTCTGGCTGGCAATTTGGAACTATGCTCAAAGGGCTATAAAAGAATGCCTGCCCTTTGATCCAGCCATATCATTGTTGGGTTTGTACCCCAAAGAGATCATAGATAAACAGACTTGTACGAAAATATTTATAGCTGTGCTTTTTGTGGTGGCAAAGAACTGGAAAAGGAGGGTATGTCCTTCAATTGGGGAATGGCTGAACAAACTGTGGTATATGCTGGTCATGGAATACTATTGTGCTCAAAGGAATAATAAACTAGAGGAGTTCCAGGTGAACTGGAAAGACCTCCAGGAACTGATGCAGAGCAAAAGGAGCAGAGCCAGAAGAACACTGTACACAGAGACTGATATACTATGGTAAAATCAAATGTGATGGACTTCTGTACCAGCAGCAATGCAATGACCCAGGACAGCTCTGAGGGATTTATGGTAAAGATGCTACGTAGCCACATTCAGAGGAAGGATTGCAGGAGAGGAAACATATAAGAAAAACAAATGCTTGAACACATGGGCTGAGGAGGACATGATTGGGGATGTAGACTCGAAACTACCACACCAATGCAACTAACAACAATTTGGAAATAGGTCTTGAACAAGGACACATGATAAAACCAGTGGAAATGTGCGTTGGCCATGGGTGGGGGGAGTGTGGGGGGTGAAGGGGAAAGTAGGAGCATGAATCATGTAACCATGTTAAAAATGAATATTAATAAATTATTAAAAAATTTTAAAAAAAGAAACATCAAACAAAATCAAATGAATGAAAAAATAGAAGAAAATGTGAAATATCTCATTGGAGAAACAAATGACCTGGAAAATAAATCCAGAATTATTGGGCTACCTGAAAACTATGAGTAATAAAAGACTTAGACATCATGTTTCAAGAAATTATAAAAGAAAACTGACCTGTATTCTAGACCCAGAGGACAAAATAGAAATTGAAAGTATCCACAGATAGCTCCCTGAAAGAGATCCCAAATAGATAATTCCCAGGAATATTATAGCCAAATTTAAAAACTCCCAGGTCAAATAGAAAATATCGCAAGCCAAAAAGAAACAACTTAAATGTCTGGGAGCCGTAGCCAGGATAACACAAGATGTAGCAGCTTCTATGTTAAAGGTTTGGGGGGCCTGGTATATGATATTCCAGAGGGCAAGGGAGCTAGGACTTCAACCAACAATCACTTGCCCAGCAAAAACTAACGTAATCCTTCAGTGTTCCCAAATGGGTATTCAGTGAAATAGAGGACTTTCAAACATTCCTGATGAAAAGACCAGAGATG
>NW_025344364.1:0-24402 GCF_016433145.1 Gracilinanus agilis
TTTTCCTTCTGTGGTGGTAGATACTCTTTTTTCATCATGAGTCTCTTAGAGTTGTTTTTGATTCTTGCCTTGTCAATAATACAGAAGTCATTTATAGATGATAATCATACATTTTTGGTATTTCTGTGTACAATATTCTTCTGGTTATGTAGTTAGAGTGTTCTACCTCAGGACTATATTCCCCAGAATTCCTTTAGTATTACCCAGGATCATTTTCCTTTTGTCCAGTAGCATCTTTGCTTGTTTGTGTATAGTTGTGGGTAACCCTGCCTTCTTTCTCTTTTCCCGCATGCATGGCTGGGAAAGCTGGCTTTATTTGGGCTTTTACTTTTGACTTTTTTATTTTATTTTTCTTCAAGTTATTATTAATACATCTTATTAAATATAATACTTGAAGATATTGTATATTGATTTTTAATCTTATAATTTGGCCAATCATAAAGGGATAGAATTCTCAAAAAATTTTTTCTAAGCCTTTGAGAAAAAAGTACGCTAGATAAATTTTGCAAGCTTGTTTTCTCCTGCTTCTGCTTCTCACACCTATCTACTTGAGCCAGCATTCCTCACTGCTGTTCCAGGCACTGCAGTTGCTTCCAATTCAGCCTAAGTTGCCAATCTCCAGCCTCTGACAGCCCATGACCAGACCATCCTGCCATCCATGCAACTTTTTTTCCCATGGAAGGGTGAGATCCTCAATCCCCTTGGCCATCTCCTTCCTAGTCCCACTTCAGTTTCAAATGGTAGGCATTTGAACTCCCAGATTCTAGCTGGGGCAGCTTTTTGACACTGAGCAGTACTTTTGTCACTGACCTGCTCTACCCTCTTTCTAGTTTCTAAGCTGAATTCTAAAGGTGACTCTGTGTTCCTGGTTAAGACAGCTGCTACTGAAGGTTTTTTTCACAAGGAAGGAAGATAATCCAAATCAGTGAATTTGAAGTTGGAGTTTTTGGAATTTTTTCTCTGATTTTTCCCCCTTCTTCTCCTGACCAAAAGTACCAAGAGAAGTCAGTCTCTTATATACAAGTATGTTATTGTTCTCCCTTGAAATTTTGCCCTTAGGGAAGAGAGCACAAGAAAGTAGCTTTTCCAAGCCGCTTACCAAACACCTGAAAGATTTCTTTATCTTCCAGTCAGGATCTTTTTATTTCCCTGTAAATAAAATCCATTCAGCTTTTTTTTTGGAGGAATAATGCTGTTACAAAGCATGCTTGAAACTCTGAAAAAACAGTCTCAGTTGGTAAAGCTAAGAAGTATACATTCACTCTGTTTAATTCTTTTCCTGGCAGTTTTTATTTTCATTGCATATTTCCCATTTTTTTTACTTCTCCACAAGAAAATGCAGCAATAAGCTAGGCTGCTTGAATTACATACCAAACTGGAATATTTTGACAAAGTTTTGAAAATCTTTAATACTTTCAACATGCAGAATGGAGATTCTGCCCAGTGCATGTATGAAGAACTCCAGAGACGTAACAAAAGAAATGTAAATTGATGATAAATACTGGGGAAGGGAAGGAATCTTAAAGAGATCTGGAAGTTTATTGATATTAACTTTTTGAATTTCGTTTCCCCTCCATAATAGTGAACACATCTTTATTGGAATTAGAAAGAAAGACTTTTGAATTCAATGCCAATATCCTGTCATACTTATTGCTTTTTTGCTGATTTTTTAAAATTTAAAATTTTTAAGTTCATATATTAATCTAATCAATGCCTTTCTATTACACTGAATCAATTTAAGCTACTGTTTTTGGCTATTAGATATATTCTGTTTCATTATTTTTATTTATACCTTTCCCCTATGACTATACTGAAGAACATATCATTGTGAAAACCCATAAACACCTTGCACAAACCCTTTTCAGTGACAAAATGATAAATCCTTATGTATGCTGGGTTTGTCACTATAACCATCAAAGTCAGGTTGCCTTAACAGCCTTTTGTGCCTTTTTGCCTTTATTTATTGTCACATAGATGATGGATAAACTCCATCAAAACTGGTTACAACCTGTCTACAACCTTTGGAGAATTTAATGAGATAAATATCTCAATTGATTTTAAGGGGTCTTCAGAAATTATTATTAGATATCTAGTAGCTTCTGAATATTTTTAAATATATTAAAAAAGAATGTTGAATTAAAGGTAGAGAACAAAATAGAAGTTCCTGTCAAATAGTTTTATATATAAACCATGAAGCCTAAGTAGCTTTCTGCATGATATTTTAACTCTTCAGTTTAATCTATCTCCACCAGAATGATCTACATTCTTGGTGACATTTTAAACCCCAAAATGTTTTCATCAGCAGTACAGAGGTTTGTGGTTTTTCTAGGCTTTTTTGCCAAATTTTGCATTAATAGAGTTTGTTAAAAAATATCTTTACAAAGGTTGAAAATTGGCTACAGCTGTAGAATGTGTGACTAGTATCCATCATAAGTTTTCTTAAATGTCATACAGCAACTGGCTATATAGAGCTGCATGTGAATCCTGTATGATAGAGAGTTTGTTTGCTATTGTCATTAACTGGGCTATAGTGAATTTTGTGAATTTTTGCACTTTCTTTGAATGTGCATTATCTACTATATTACTGTTTTATAAAATTATTACTTTGTGAAAACCATTTGTACTTACACAGTGGTTCAAGGCCAAGTTAAAAAGGAAATGAATCTCATTTTGGGGTGAGAAACCTTTGTATTCTACCTCTCATTGGCTGACACAGTGTCACTGATGGGAAGCTATATATTTTTGATTTTAAAAATATTTTTATTATTGCTTTTTTTCTTTGTATATGCAATACAATATTTGAGTTTTATTTAATTTCAAGCACATGTTACAATATTAAAAAGTTGTTGTTTTTTTTAAATTTTGAACTAGGGTAAGTTTAAAAATGTCCATTAACCCTAATGTCAATGCATACCCAAAAAGCTTTAGACTATAGAAATAATGCCATTGATTGTTTAAAAAAAATAATGGGACTTTGCTTAATGATTCTGTCTGATTCCAGGAGAAGGGAACACAAAAAAGAGCCATTGAACAGTGGCAAAGAAGCAAAAAGCTAAGCTAAATAATGCCAATCAAGCAAAAGGCCAAAGAGACCAACCAATCCCAGTGGGATTGATGAAATTTTGAGTCGAGACAAGAAGACTCAAACTTTTTTGGGGTTTGAGGTTGTGACTTTTTTGACATATGTCAGAGGCAGGTCTTCCCTGAACCACATTCTACCTATCACCTCATTTTGACTGCCAACCTGGCTTCAGTATCACTGAGAGAAAAGTTAAAATCAGAACAAGAGAATGCTACTTCCCATTTGTTGCTAAAATCTAGTCCATCTTCTATCTTTCATAGTGTGGTAAACTTTCTATAGTACTGGCTACTGACTGGGTTAGTGGATAATTACATAAATTACCTTAATTGGGCCCTTATTCAAAGACCTATTATAGCTTTAGTTTTCCTTTACTTAGTTTTTTTAGACATAAGATTTTAATATTTAGTATTTCATCCACAAGCCATTTTTCCTCTTTTATTTGGATTTTTTGATGTTTTTGATTTCTTTTGCTAATTGATTAATATACCTCATAACTCAGTCATGCATCCCTGAGTGATCCCTGCATTTGTCACAATCCTCCTCAGGGGGGGAATGTGTTATTATCCTCCTCCGGGGGACTATGTCATTGTTGTGAACTTTGATTTGAATTTGAGCCTAATTTAGAATAAGAGACTACCTCCCAGAATCCAGAAGGCAAACTTTTTGGAGAAGGTGCCATGAAGATGCCTGCAGAGACCACATGCTGCACGAAAAGATCCAGAGTGAACTTTGGGATATAGTGAATTTGAACTATGGGGGGGGTTGAACACATTCATTTTGAATGTATACTCTTTTGCCAAAGGGGATTGCCCCCAAATTAGCTTTTTGTCAATATAGTAATCATTGGTTTTGTTTTTTTTCTCTTTTATTTACCCTTTCCCCCAAAATTATTGTAATTTCTCTTTAGAAACTGCAATATTATATATACTTTTAGTTAAAAATCTTTTGAGTTCTAATTTGATTTTTTCCATGATCCCTTTGGGGAGACTGATCTCCCAAAGGATCATTTAGAATGTTCTACCCCAGGACTACTTTCCCCAGAATTCCTTTAGTATTACCCAGAATCTTTTTCCTTTCATCTATTTAGGGTCTTTGTGTGTTTGTATATAGTTGTGTATAACCTCGCCTTCTCTCTCTTTTTGCAAATGTGAGGCTGGGAATGCTAACTTTACTCAGGCTTTTACTTTTGTTTTTTTATTTTATTTTTCTTCAAGTAATTGTTAATAAATCTTATTAAATATCATACGTGGAGATATTCTATATTAATTTTTTTTATTTTAAACCCTTAACTTCTGTGTATTGACTTATAGGTGGAAGAGTGGTAAGGGTAGGCAATGGGGGTCAAGTGACTTGCCCAGGGTCACACAGCTGGGAAGTGTCTGAGGCTGGATTTGAACCTAGGACCTCCCGTCTCTAAGCCTGGCTCTCAATCCACTGAGCTACGCAGCTGCCCCTCTATATTAATTTTTAATCTTACATGGTTCTGTTCACTTAGCTTTGTATGACTGCACATGTTTTTCTTGTTATTTTTTGTGGTCATCTTATTTGTGATTTCTTAAGGCACAATAATATTCCATTACAAGGGTTATAGGTGGTATGGTGCTTCTGGAGTGGGTCTGATAGAGATATGGCCCAAGGTCCTCAGGTGGTATAAGCACCTAAGCTGAGTAAGGATGGGAAGCCTAAATGAATGCCAAGGTTGAGGTAGTGGACACAAGGTCCTCAAATATTTGTAAGTCAACTAAGCACCAGTTCCCACCTACAGTGCCCAAGATTAAGTGACTGTGAGAAGCTGTGAAATGAATCACACAGCTTCTCTGGCTACTTGTCTTGGGATTATGTTGATAGATAAATGTTAGGTTTGATTGGATAATTGTTGATGATAAATATAGATATTGATGATGAATGGAAAACGTGGTTAACTGTGACTTAGATAAAGTATTCTCTTCCCATAGATGCCAGAATATTAAACTGATCTTTAGGATAAAATAAGCCTTCACCTAAATGAGCTTAAGAATTTAATTATAATATTTCAGAGGAGGGATCAAGGTTGAGGAATGAAGTGTTGGGAATCTATGCTAAACTATAGATGATAGAGATGGATGATCGATTGATAATCAGATTGTGTTGGTTATCTGGAGAAGCACCTCTCCCTCTCTGGCCCCGGTCAGGGCAGGCACCTTGGCCCTGACCAATGGCCTGAGGGTGGATGATGTTCTTCTTGTTAATCAGGTTATTGGTATCTATCTCACAGCTCTATTTAGTAGTTGGTAATGTGGTAATCAATTAAGCAGGGTACAAGAAACTTGAGCAGATTGCTTGGTCTACCCACTCAGCCACCTGGGGTCCCCTTCTCACAACTGAGAGTCTGTTTGACTCAGATCATGCCTTTTTATAGTGTTGGCAGCAACTACCTTTTGCCCCTTGGTTCATGGCATCTGGGTTAGGTTCCGAATTCCAAATTGTTGGTTGTCACTCAATTTGCTCTCCATTTTCATATCAGAAAATGATATTACACAAGCAAATACCACAACTTTTTAAACTAAACCATTCCCCAGTTGATGGGTAATCCTTCAGTTTCTAGTTCTTTGCTATCACAAAAAAGATGCTATAAATATTTTTGAACATGCGGATTCTTTCCCCTCTATCTTTAATCTCTTTGAGATATAGATCTAGTAGTGGTATTGCCAGGCCAAAAAGTACATTAAACACATTCTGATATAAATAGAGAGAATCTCTCACATATGATATAAAATGACATGTAAAATTGTAATCTAGATATAATGATAATTAATGTCACTATATTTTGAGATAGGAGGGGAAGAGTTTAAAACATAAGCCCCATATTTAGTAGAAAATAACCATAATGCTCCAACTATTCATTTCCTGTATTTGACAGTCTCATCAGAAGTTTCAGAGAAAGAAGGATACTATAAAGGGTTGGTAAAGAAAATAATCTTCAAACTAGCTATCATCTTTTCCACTATGAAGTTCATCAGTAACAAAGATTTTGTTTTATTTCTGTTTTGTTTTTATAATAAATATGCAGTACCACTGTAACTATTAAAATTGAAAACAAAATAATGAAGTAATATGCATAAAAGCAGAATATATTTTCCCTCTCTAGGAGCCTAATCATATAATGTTATTGGTTAAATGGAAATAATGACCTTAAAATTACAATGGAATTGCAATCTTTCAAAAGAACATTATTAATAAGGAATATAGAGTAGTTCTTTGCATTATTGACAAAGTGTTCCCCTTGGTGGGGAACTCGGAGCATCAAAATAGATGCACAGCATAAAGATTTGAATGAATATAAAAAAAGGAATAGAAATTACAGGTATGGCAATATACTGTAGGATACACAGTATGAAGGAAGAGAAATATATTACTTAATGCACACTGCAGAACTGACACAAAGATAAGAAACATCAGAAGGGTGGGATTTCATCTCTCCAGACATCTTCTAGAAGCCTGATTATGCTGATAGCAAATCCTTTCATAAATTCTAGATTTGCCTTTTAGAAAGTAGGAGAAATAATGAAGGGAAGATTATTGCTATTCTTAAAACTGAATAATATTTTTAAAATCCCTATTATATTGTCACTTCAAAACCACATAGGATTTCTTTGATGTGACTACTTCCTTTATCAGTGTAAATCACACTCCTTCTTGCTTTCTTCCCCATGCCCTCCTATTAATACTCTAAAGGGAATCAAACCAGTGACTCAAGAGTGTTCCGTTTGAGCTCTTGATATTGAATCAATTCCAGTGCCAAAATGACAGGAGTGAAAAAAGAACAGCAAGATGAAGTGCAGGGGCTCCCATGCCAAACACTACTTGAAAGATAAGCATAGAGAGTTGATTTTCATGGGATAAGGTGGAACCTGAAGCAAAACTGAACACAGAGGAGTGTTGACTGACCACCCTTCAATCTATTGTGCCAGAATTGCCAACTAAACATAGGCTAACTTTGAGATCCCAGGACATGGGCTACACCAACAAAAGAGCATCTTAGACTTACCCTTGAAGTCCCAGGCCCTGGCACCAGTCAGCAGTGAGGCTCAGAAGTACATAACATTGGGCCCTTTCAAGTCTACCTGTTGTGATGAAGACCTAGCCCAAGGTTAAAAAGCTTAATGCAGATCCCTGCAAGGCAGTAAAGGAGAAAGAATCAGGGAGTAGATTTCAGAATTCCCGTTACACAGGCAAAAAAAGGCTAGGAAAATGAACAAACAGAAAAAGAAATATTTAACCCTCAAAAATTTGTATGGGGGCAAAGAACAAAGCTTATAACTAACAGCAGATGGTAAAATCCAAGCCACCACATGCAAAATTTAAAAAAAAATTGGGAATTGGTCTCAAGCTCTGGAAGAACTCAAAAAAGTAATTCAAAAATCAAATAAGACAGGTTGAAAAACAGGAAAAAATAAAACTAATACAAAAAGAAAATAGTAGTTTAAAATGTAAAATTAGTCAAGTGAGAAGAGGCAAAAAAAATCCAGTGAAAAAAAGAGTGCTATAAAAACTAGAATGGACCAAATGAATAAAGAGAGTAAAAAGATCATGGAAGAATTCAGTCTTAAAAATTAGAATTGGGCAAATAAAAGCTAATGACAATAAGACATCAAGAAACAATTAAACAAAATCAAAAGAATGGAAAAAGACAAGAAAATATGAAATATCTCATTGAAAAAACATCTAACCTGAAAAATAGACACAGGAGAGACAATTTGAGAATTATTGGACTACTTGAAAGTCATGACTAAAAAAAATTCACTTAGACATCATATTACAAGAAATTATCCAAGAAAACTGGTCTTATATTCTTTTTTTATTTTTATTTTGAATATTTTCCCATAGTTATATGTTTCATGTTCTTTCCCTCACCCCCCAAACCTCCCCACCCCCATAGCCGACACCCAATTCAACTGGGTTTTACATGTATCATTGATTAAGAGCTAATTCCATATTATTGATAGTTGGACTAGAATTATCGTTTAGTGTCTACATCCCCAATAATATCCCCATCAATCCATGTGTTCAAGCAGTTGTTTTTCTTCTGTGTTTCTACTCCCACAGTTCTTCCTCTAAATGTGGCTAGTTTTCTTTCTCACAAGTCCCTCAACCTTGCTCTGGATCCCTACATTGCTGCTAGTAGAGAATTCAGTTATGTTCAATTGTACCTCAGTTTATCAATCTCTGTGTACAATGTTCTCCTGGATCTGCTCCTTTCACTCTGCATCAGTTCCTGGAGGGCATTCCAGCTCATGTGGAATTCCTCCAGTTCTTTATCTCTTTGAGCATAATAGTATTCCTGTCACCAGCAGATACCACAATTTGTTCAGCCATTCCCCAATCGAAGGACATTCCCTCATTTTCCAATTTTTTGCCATCACAAAGAGCATGGCTACAAATATATTTGTACCAGTCTTTTTCCTTTTTATCTCTTTGGGTTATAAACCAAGGAGTGTTATGGCTGGATCTGCTCTTATATTCTTGAGCAAAAGAGTAAAATAGAAATTGAAAGAGTACACAGATCACCTCCTGCAATAAATCCCCAAATGACAATTCACTTCCAGGAATGTTATAGCCAAATTCAAGTGCTTCTAGGCCAAGGAGAAAATACTGCAAATAGCCTGAAAGAAAAATTTCAAATATCACAGGGCCTCAGTCAGTATTACACAGGATCTGGAAGCTTCCACATTGAAGGACCAACAGGCTTGGAATATGATATTCTGGAAGGCAAGAGATCTGAGTTTACAACCAAGAACCACATACCCATCAAAACTGACTATATTCTTTCAGTTGAAAGTATGGTCATTTAACAAAATAGAAGATTTCTAAGCATTCCTAAAGAAAAGATCAGATGTAAATAGAAAATTTAATGTCCAAATACAAAATACAAGTGAAGCATAGAGGAAAAAATGAAGGGCTTTAATAAGGTCAAATTGTTTTATTCCTGTATGGAAAGATGATATCTTTAACTCTTAAAAATCATTATGATTATAATAGTAGTTAGAAGTATAAATAGATAGAGTATGGTAGTAAGTATTTTAAGATGAAATAAAAAAAAAACTAGTGCTGAAAAAGAGGATTGTATTAAGAGAAATGGGAAAAGAGGTAAAATGGGGGTAAATTATATCATATAAAGATGCACAGGGTGGGAAATCTTATTGCAGTGGAGACGAGGATGAGGGTCATGAAGGGTAATACTTAAACCTTACTCTCATTGGAATTGGCTCAGAGAGTAAAGAACAGCCAGATTCATTGGGGTTTAGAATCCTATCATACCCTATAGAAAAGTAGAAGGGGAATAAGAAAAGGAATGCTGGGGAGGGAAGTAACATAATGGAGGGGAAATGGGGGAGTGATGAAAAGCAAAACACTGATGTGGAAGGAAAGAATGCAAGGAGAAAGGACAAGATTAAAAAAAAGGATATCCAGATAGAAGGGAATACATACATGGTAATTACAACTGTGAAACTGTGAATGTAAATGGGATGAACTCACCCATAAAATTGAAATGGGTAGCAGAATGGATTAAAAATCAAAATTCCTCTCATGGTCTAGTCATTTCACAAATTTTGAATTCTGCATGGTATGATCTTATAATGGTGATATTTTTCAACAAAATTTTGTACTTTTACCCATTTTGTACATATTTCCTTGATTAAGGAAGTGAGGACATCCTCCTTTGCCTCCTCCTCACTTGAATAAAAAAAATCTCCTACCACTAGATGTTCTTGCTCCTTTTGAAGTAGCTCTTCAGTGTTGGGTTCCTCTTTATGTTCCTAAAAAAAACCCTTTGTTTCAGGTGTAGCAAGCATACATTTACCAAAAATTCAATGCCAACAAGTTAGAATTCAATGTCAACAAGTTCTAGGAAGCACATTGAGTACCAAGCAAACACTGAATACCATAGCTATTTTTTTCTCCTCAAAATGCATGGAATACCAAATTCAATAAGTTCCAATCAAAGGACCATCTTTCAAGGAAGTCTGTGCATGCTAAAAAAAAGAGTCCATTACATCTGTATAACCATAAAGTATGCAAAGGAAACCCTTTTTGGGATAAAGGGGAAGAAAGTGGTGCACAGGGAATGTAATAACCATTTATTAAGTAACATCTATGTGCTAAGCACCCTACTAAGTACATTGCAAATATATTCTCCTTTGTTCTTCACAACATCCCAATGAGGTAGGTATTTATCTGCATTTTACAACCTAGTCAGTTAGACATTAGATTATTCTGGCATTCCTAATTCCAGACTCAAAATCATATCTTGTCACCTAGATGGTTTAAAGAAAAGGCCACCATTTCCCCACCAAGAATATCAAATGTGATGATTTTTGTTTGTTTGAAGACAAAGAAAAAAATTCATTAGGGTTGTGTGGATTCTGTACCTTTCAGATGATTATGGCATACAAAAGTTTACTCATTCTGTCTTCTGATTCATCAAAGATGCCTGTAGTACCTATGGAGAATAGCTTTTTAAAATTTTGAGGAGATGTAAACCTCTCTATTAAAAAAGTATATGGCTTAATAATTAGTGATATTTTCCTGACAGACATATTTTGGTTAATGAGATAAATTACTTTCTCCCCGAGATTTTGATATTCTTCACCCCCCCTCACAAACCCGATCTCTTTCTGTATCCTTGAGAATTGACCATGTATTAGGGCATGAAAACATGTCTTCTAAAAATGTACAAAAGTAGAAATATAAAATCACCCTTTTCAGGATTCCCCCTTCTTCCTGCTGAGCTATAGTGGATTATTTCCTTCTGCCACAAAAGGGCAACAACACCAAATAAGTATATAAATAAATAAAGGCATTAATTTTTTTAAATTAAAGAACAAATTCATAATATTAAATAAAAATGATTTTAAAATTATATATAAGTATAAACTATATACTATAAAGAAATTATAATATTTAATATAAATGAATAAATTATAATTAATTGTGTCAAACAAAACCATTTAATTAAAAAAATAATAATATACAATACCCTTTAGCTTGCCCCTACCCCAAATTAAAAAAAATAAACAAATCAATATATACATTAAAAACTTATTCTATTTTCCTCTTCCCTTTAATCTGCCCTTTTGATCACAATGCTCAGCAGTATAAATGCTACTCTACAAGAAACCCTTGCGGTTTTTGCCCAATTAGGAATTTATAGAGCTCTAGATTACTCCCTCATTTCTATGTGGCTTGCAGTTTTCTTTTTTCTCTGGGTTGTACGGTCACAACAAAGGAGAATGCGAGCTGACATACAAGTTCAATTGAACCAGATAGTGCATCAACTACAAGCTCAAACAACAGAAGAGGATTCTCCCCAAAACAGGCTTGATTTTTGCAAACCTGTTTCCCCTAACATAGGAATATCAGGCCCCTCTACTATATCTCAGGTGCAGAAACTCCTCTCTCACACTCTGAACCAATTTGCTCATGCTCTGCAACTTCTGGCTAACATGGCCTACCCACAGTCAGTAAATGATTCCTGTGCAGGCCTTTTTCCCTTAAGGGAAGTGTCCACAATAGGACCCGATGGGGATGTGGTCACATTGAAACAACAGAAGCCTTTTACAAGCCAGGATATAAAGGATTTCAAAGAAAACTGCCCATCTTTAGCAGAGGAGCCTTTAACAGTATTTATAAAATTTGATGATATTTTCTATGACTATGACCCCTCCTATAAAGATGTAGAAAATTGCTCGAGGGCTTTCCTAACGGAATGGGAGAGGACTAAAATTATCTCCCATGCTAACAAACCCCAAGGATGCAATGCAGTACGCTGGCCATCTGAAGATGCTAACTAGCAGTATAATAACCGCTAAGACTATTCAGACTTACGTCTTGCTAGGGGTGCCCTTCTAAGAGCAATGCGAACATGTGCTGAGAGACCACAGGCCTGGACCAAATTTAAATGTATTACACAATCTGATGATGAGACACCCTCCCAATTCATGGACAGGCTCATTGAAATGGGAAATAGATACATGGAACTTGACCTTTCTGTTGAAAAGGATGTAAGGCTAATAAAGGAACAATTTGTCTATAACTCTCATAGAGAGATCGTAGATCATTTTAAAACAAATTGCCCTACATGACCCAAAATGGACCTTGATGAATTAAGGAGAACTGTTGTTTATGTCTTTAACAACCATAAAGAGAAACAGGAAGAGAGTAATAGTTTATTGGACATATTTAAAAAGAATATGGACATGTTTAATAAGAGACTAGACTCTTTAAATGACTCTGTAAGTGATAGAGTTGAAAAACGATTACAAGAGTTTACTACTCAACCAATGGCAATTGCCCCTTTCTAAGAATCTAACTTTTAGCCCCTTATATGCCATTTCTGTGGAAAAAGAGGTCATATAATGATGAACTGTAGGACTTGGAATCAAGCATCTTGAAATGATAACTTCAGAAATATTAACTTTAGAAATAATTATAATTATAGAAATAATAACAATTATAGAAATAATGATTATAGAAATTATAGAAATAATGACGATTATGGAAACAATGATTTTAGGAATCGTGACTTTAGGACTAGTAACAGATATAGGTATATGGATCAGGCAATTGATAACTCATACCAAATGACTCCAGAGCAGTATATCTTGAGTGGAGCTTGGCCCTGAACCACCCAGGGTGCTATTGCCCCTCAAGGAGAAGCCCAAGGGCCTACCCGAAGATTATGAAGGTGTACGGGGGGTGGGAGTGGGGGTCGAGGCACAGGGATCAAAGTATACATCCTTTGACTTTCCAGACCCTGATACCTTACTGCCCGTTGTCCCCATCCACTGCCCCCCCCCATACTGAAGAGCCCAATGTAACATTAAAAGTTGGTAACACATATTATGACTGTCTTGTGGACACTGGAGCTTCCCGATCTGTATTGAAGAGTACACCAGACCCATATTGCAATTCTATAGGATCAACAAGTGTAGTAGGGGTATCAGGAAAACCCCAAATGGTTCCAAAGCTCTCCCCTAGAAAAGTAACCATAGGGCCCCTAAATGTGGAGCACTCCTTCGTATTGATGCTGGCTCCCTTATAAACTTGCTGGGGAGAGATCTTTTATGCAAGCTTAGAGCCACAATAAATTGCTCTCCAGATGGCTCTATGTCACTTGAATTGCCTAAGGAATCCTTAACTTTGCTCCCTGTGCTCCTTTCAGATAGTCATGAGATAAAGGGGTCTCTCACTTTTGAAATCCCAACAGATATACCTGCGTCTCTCTGGGCCACAATACCTTCTGATGTTGGCATACTTAAATCAGCTGTCCCTGTCCAAATTAAAACAAAATCTAGCCCACCTCCTTCCATTCCTCAGTATCCTCTCTCAAAGGAGGCAATAGAGGGCTTTACCCCAGTGATAAATTCACTAATTGACCAAGGCATCATAATTCCCTGTAAATCTGAATGCAATATGCTAATCCTGCCTGTTAAAAAGCCAAAATTGGGGCCTGATGGCAAGCATCTCTATTGATTTGTCCAGGATTTGAGGGCAGTGAACAATCATGTTATAAAGAGACACCCTGTAGTTTCCAATAGAAATGCTATCATTTCTTCTATTCCTAGCACAGCTACATACTTTACAGTAATAGACTTGAGCTCAGCCTTCTTTTCCATACCTATACATGAGAATTCCAGATATATCTTTGCTTTCACCTGGAAAGTTTCAGATGGGGACATTTGCCCCAAGGGTATGTCGAAATCCCACCCTTTTTACACAGATTTTGAGCCAAGACACAGATAATATAACATTTAAAAACAGCAAGTTAATTAAATATGTAAATGATTTACTCTTGGCCTCACCAGATGCCACAATATGTCAAGAAGATAGTAAACATCTTCTTTTAGAATTACATAAAATAGGCCACAAAATCTCAAAAGAAAAGGTTCAGTGGTGTCTCCAAAAAGTGCAATATTTAGGCTTTATTTTAACTGCTGGGTCCTGTTTAATTTCTCCACAACGTATTGAAAGTATCCAAAACTTAAGTGATCCTACCGCTAAAAAACAATTGAGGGCAATACTTGGAGCAACAGGATTTTGTCGGCAGTGGATCCCTTGCTATGGGGAAATCACTAAGTACCTTGTAGGACTCACAAAAAAACACAGTCCCTGAACCATTTAAATTGGAAAAGGAATACCAAACAGCTCTTTCAAATTTAAAACATGCTATTCTTTTTGCCCCTGCTCTCGGTATCCCAAATTATGACAAACCATTTACTTTATATGTCCATGAAAGAAAAGGAGTAGCTTCAGGTGTTCTAACTCAACTGTTTGGACCTGATCAATGCCCAGTAGCCTATTATTCGGCCCAGCTGGACCCAGTAGCTGCAGGAGCACCACCATGCCTTACAGGAGTAGCTGACACAGCTTTATTAGTGACGAAATCTGCTGATTTGGTACTAGTATGTCCTCTGACCATAATGTGCCCGCACAAGGTAGAGGCATTGTTATTAAGACATGGAACTCAGGCATTTGCTGATCAAAGAATTATGAGATATGAGATAACCCTATTGAATAATGAACATATCACATTAAAATGCTGTGGAGCTCTTAATCTTGCAACCTTGCTCCCTGATTTGCCAATTTCAGGATAACCTTTACATGATTGTACATCTTTGGTGTCCACTGTTGATAAACCTCATAGTGATTTACTGGACACCCCTTTGGATAATCCTGATTTAATATTATTTACAGATGCTTCTTCTTTTATGAGAGAGGGGTACTCTCTACAGGAGCTGCAGTAGTTACAGAACTAGATACTCTATGGTCAACTTCCTTACCCTCACATGTGCACAAGGTGCAGAACTCACAGCTTTAAAACAGGCTTATATCATTGCACAGAACAAAAGGGTCACAATTTACACAGACTCCCATTACACATTTGGCATATGTCATGCTGTCGGCATGTTATGGCTTCAAAGGGGATTCTTAACATCAGCTGGAAAGTGTATTGCCAATGCAAACCTTATCACTGAACTTCTTTCAACTGTTGTTTACAAAAATGATGAAGGCACATATTAAAAGGGAAAATAGTATTTTAATAAAAGCCATTGCTGATAGAGATAAATTGACCACTCGCCTGTAAGAAATCTCTGGCACCTCTGCCATTTTCTTCCATGCCTTCCTTACTCCTCTCTGTCCCCCAGGAGCCTGCTCAGGTAACCAAGAGAGAGCCCACCCCTCCTGACTCCAGGAGTCTTATCCCCTCTCTAACATCATCACACTTCCTGCCTCCATTTTTGTTACAAGAGGAATCATGGGAAATGTAGTTTTCTAAAGTCCCCTAAAATGTACACAAAAGGTTTGTCATATAGTCTACATACCTTAAGGTTTAAATGAACCCCAAATAGCTCTTAAATAGAGTCCCAGAAATTCTAAATAACACATTACCCCCTGTGATCCTTTGGGAGATAAATCTCCCCAATGGATCAGGAAAACATAATTAAATTAGAGTATACAACAATTCAAAGGTAAAAGGGAAATAAAGGGAGAAAGAACAAACCAAATGTTCGGTGCATTGACAAAAGCCATTTAGGGGGAAGTCCCCTTTTCTGGCATAAAGTGTCCATTCTAAATAAATGCATTCAACAGAAAGCCAGCAAAAAGGTTGCCAAAAACATCTCATCCCTCAGGGACATCCAATGAAGTTAATCCAAGTGGCTTAACTTCCTCAGAGACAATGATTAGAGGCAACCCAAATTGTACTACCCCTGAAGACCTCTAATACTATAATATCTCATGATTCCCCTACAGAGAAGGGACTCCATAGCTACCTCTACTGGTGTTTGATTTTCCCTTGCTGCTTCATTCCTTAATTAAAACTTTACTAGTTTATCTTACTCTGGTCTCATTGTCTCTTGGGTTAAACACCCATCAATTAGACTGATGCTTTACTCTGGCATCCTTGTCAGTCAGATTGACAGTTTCCAACTATAATTTTGAGAATAGGACAAACCTAGGCTGATCATAAATAAGCTGATTTGCAGCTGTTTCAGAATGTTTTGGCTGAGAGGTGGATGCCAACTTAGAGAGAGAACTCTAGAAACATGTAAAGTATTTCGTTCTCGACAAAAGTTTAATATTTCTATTATTGACTTTATTATTTAATATTTCTATTATTGACTTTGACAAAGGAAGAAAAGGGAATTACAGTTTTCTCAGGGGACATGTAATACATTGGATGAGAAAACTAGGATTCAAAAATGCCTTGATATGTTGGAATCATAACCTGAAATATAAGGATAATTAGCATAAAATCATAAATGCTGCCTCTCATACCATCCAGATCTGGATTTTTGAAAAGTCAATTAAAAAAATTAACTCTTACCATCAGTTTTAGAATCAATACCATGTATTGGTTCCAAGGCAGAAGAGTGGTAAGGTTTAGGTAGTGGAAGTTAAGTAACTTGCCTAGGGTCACACATTAGGAAGTACCTAAGGTCAGATTTGAACCCAGGATCTCTCATCTCTGGGCCTGGTTCTTAATCCGCTGAGCCACCTGGTTTCCATCACAATATTTTAGAGAAACAATTTCACTCTTTAAACTCAATAGCATAGTCAAGCTTTACTTAATCTTTCCATCTAGTGGAGGGGATTGAATGCTAAACTACTTACATCCATTCTTTTTTTTTTTTTTTAATTTTTATTTTGAACATTTTCCCATAGTTACATGTTTCATGTTCTTTCCCTCTCCCCCAAACCCTCCTAACCCCCTTAGCCAATGCACAATTCCACTGGGTTTTACATGTATCATTGATTAAGACCTAATTCCATATTATTGATAGTTGGACTAGAGTTATTGTTTAGTGTCTACAACCCCAAAAATATCCCCATCAACCCATGTGTTTGAGCAGTTGTTTTTCTTCTGTGTTTCTACTCCCACAGTTCTTCCTCTGAATGTGGCTAGTTTTCTTTCTCAAAAATCCCTCAGCCTTTCTCTAGATCCTTACATTGCTGCTAATAGAGAAGTCTGTTATGTTCTATTGTACCACAGTGTATCAGTCTTGTGTACAATGTTCCCTTGGATCTGCTCCTTTCACTCTGCATCAATTCCTGGAGGTCATTCCAGCTCATGTAGAATTCCTCCAGTTCTTTATTCCTTTGAGCGCAATAGTATTCTATCACCAACAGATACTGTTATGATTATAATAACAGATAGTTTGGAGAAGCAGATAAATGTGTCAGGGCCAAATAGAGTTTTAAGTCAAGAGCCAGAGATTGACAGGCTTTAGTGAGGAAAGGAGGGGGCTAAAAACTCCTGGCTCTCAAACCCCTCCCCCTCTAACTGCTTCTGCTTCAGTTGGTAATGAAGACAGGAATAAGATTCTTTTGGTAAGTTTCAGTTATGGCTGATGTTTCTTTTCTTAAATTTATATTCCTCACAGGTCAGTATGATGAGTATATAGAAATTAGTTATCTAACAGTTGAGGACAAAGTAGATCTTCTTAAACTGGCAGCCAACAGGATTAAAACTAAATGTACAGACTGAGTTGTGAGTATCTTCCCAAATAATTATCAGACACAGATTTGAAGGTAAAGGTTATATTAAGTAATAACAAAGAAAGCTAGAAAGGGTAAATGAGGGTTTTAGGATAATGAGAGGAAACCCTGAACTGCTAAGTAGATGCTGCCCTTCCCCCTCCCCACAAGAGAGGATGAAACACTTAACTGAAATATCTTACTCTCTAATCACTAAGTAATTATATAATTATATTAATGAAGAATAGTAATAACAAACAGGCTAACCCTATGAGTAGAAACTACTAGCTTATGCTACAATGGCCACCTCGGGAGAACCCCCAAGTTAGGAGTAGCAAGCAGAGTGTCTGCTCACATCCACTCCCACAAATTAACTGTCTTCAACCCTTCTCAACTGCCCCCTCACCCAAATTTCTGCAGGGGGGTCCCCTGGAATTCTGGGTGAGGCTATCCCTGTACCTTTGCAGGGATTCCATGCTTTGCATCTCCACACAACAATACCACAATTTGTTCAGCCATTCCCCAATCAAAGGACATTCCCTCATTTTCCAATTTTTTGCCATCACAAAATGTGGCTTTAAAGATTTTTGTACAAGTCTTTTTCCTTATTATCTCCTTGGGGTATAAACCAAGCAGTACTATGACTGGATCAAAAGGCAAATAGTCTTTTAAACCCCTGTGGGCATAGTTCCAAATTGCCATCCAGAATTATTGGATCAATTCACAACTCCACCAGCAATGCCTTAATGTCCCAATTTTGCCACATCCCCTCCAACATTCACCACTTTCCTTTGCTATCATATTAACTAATCTGCTAGGTGTGAGGTGGTACCACAGAGTTGTTTTGATTTGCATTTCCCTAATTATAAGAGGTTTAGAACACTTTTTCATGTGTTTGCTGATAATTTTGATTTCTTTATCTGAAAATTGGCTATTCATATTTCTTTCACATTTATCAGTTGGGGAATGGCTTGATTTATTGTATAATTGATTTAGCTCCTTATATATTTGAGTAATTAGACCTTTGTCAGAGATTTTTGTTATAAAGACTTTTTCCTAATTCATTGCTTCTTTCTAATTTTGGTAGCATTGGTTTTGTTTGTGTAAAATGTTTTAGTTTGATGTAGTCAAAATTATTTATTTTACATTTTGTAATTTTTTCTAACTCTTGCTTGGTTTTAAAATCTTTCCTTTCCCAAAGATCTGACAAGTATACTATTCTGTGCTCACCTCATTTTCTTATAGTTTCTTTCTTTATATTCAAGTAATTCACCCATTCTGAATTTATCTTGGTATAGGGTGTGAGGTGTTGATCTAGACCCAATCTCTCCCATACTTTTTTCCAATTTTTCCAGCAGTTTTTGTCAAATAGTGGGTTTCTGTCCCAAAAGCTGGGTTCTTTGGATTTGTCATAGACCATCTTGCTGAGGTTGCTTACCCCAAGTCTATTCCACTGATCATCCCTTCTGTCTCTTCACCAGTACCATATTGTTCTGATGACTACTGCTTTATAGTACAGTTTAAGATCTGGTACTGCTAGGCCACCTTCCTTCTTATTTTTTTTATTATTTACCTTCATATTCTTGGTCTTTTTTCCTCCAAATGAACTTTGTTATAGTTTTTTTCTAATTCAGTAAAAAAAAAAAAGATTTTTGGTAGTTTGATAGGTATAGCACTAAATAAGTAATTTCTCCATATAGGAATATAATTAATTTGATCTTATTGAAGTTCTTAAAGAAGCAAATTTAAAAATGAGTGTTTTTCTTTCCCCTCTCTTTCTTATTTATCTTTTCATGTTTATCTTGATTTTTGTGGTTGGATATCAAACTTTCCATTTAGTTATTATCTCTTCTTTACAAATACTTGGAAATCTTCTATCTTGTTGAATGTCCATACTTTCCCCTGGAAGTATATAGTCAGTTTTAAGGGGCAGCTAATCCTTTGTTATAAACCCAAATCTCTTGCCTTTCTGAATATCATATTCCAAGCCTTGCAGTCTTTTCACGTGGAGGCTGCCAGATCCTGTGTAATCCTGATTGGCTTTCATTGATATCTGAATTATCCCTTTCTTGTTTCTTGTAATATTTTTTCCTTAACTTGGAAACTCTTGAATTTGGCAATTATATTCCTGGGGATGTCTATTTTACCCTCTTGTTGAAGAATATAAGGGCAGTTTTGTTGGATAATTTATTTTATTATGGTGTCCAAATTTCCATTAATTTCTGATTTTTCAGGAAGATCAATGATTCTCAAATAATCTCTTCTAGACCTGTTTTTTTGATCTGTCAATTTCTCAGTGAGATATTTCATGTTTACTTCTATTTTGTCTTTCTTTTGACTTTTCTTTATTAGTTCTTGCTGTCTTGCAAGATCATTTGCTTCTACTTGCACAATTGTGTTCTTTAGAGACTGGTTTTCTGCTATAATCTTTTCATTTTCCTTTTTGATTTTGTCTGTCCTCTTTTTCATGGTTTACTGCTGTTTAATTTGGGTCTCCAATTTGCTAATCATTTCATTTGATTTTGGGGCATCTTTCTCCAATTGGGATTTTCTGTCTTTTAAACTGTTAATTTCCTTTTGAGCTATTTCCCACTTTTCTTGCCAAATCTTCTATCTTTCTCATGATCTCAGGTTTGAACTCATCAAGAGCTCGTGACTGATTTTCATTTTTTTGGGAAGGTTTGGATTTGTTTACTTTTTGTCCTCTTCTGCTGTCTGCTCTGTTGTATAGATTTTTTTCTGTGTAAAAGTTATTGAGTGTTAATGTTTTTCTCTTGGTTAGTTCTAGGGCATTGCTTGCCATTATTATGCTGGTTTTTCCTTCTCAGTCAGATGTCTGGGTGAGGTGGGCAGTCTCTCTGTGTATAGAGCTGTGGAGCAGTTTTTGCCTGAGGCTACTTTATGTGTCATAGCACAGTACTACCCCTCTCAGCTTTAGCATTTAGGTTCCTGGGGTCTCATCTAGCTGTTCTCAGGGTCAAGCCTCCTGGTGGTCCCAGTTGGCTTCCCCAACCCCAGAGATTGCCCCATGTTTGTTCCTCTGCCCAAGGCTCCTTTACAAGTCTTGGAGAGCTGCTTCCACTGTTTGTCACCCCTCCACTCTAGGTTTGCGCCTAAGGTCCGAGCTCAAGTTTTTCTCTCAGAGTGTGCATTCTTTAGTGTCTTGGCATGTTAAGTCTTGCTGCTCTCTGGAGCAAGCCCCTGGTGGTCCCAGTTAGCTGCCAAGCACTTAGTGAATGCCCCACACTTGCTCTAACTTTTGTGCACTGGCTCTGGTACTGTAGGTGGGGTGAGGGAGGGTTGATCACCTCACATTTTAGTGGGAGCTATTTCACCCAGTTATAGCATGGAAATGCCTGAAACCCATGTACCTTCAAAGCTACGCCCTACTGAGGGGTCCCTTCATCTGGATTTGGTTTTTGTGTCCCTTTGAGGTATCATATATGGGTTGTTTAGGAAAGTTAAGTGCCCTGCTTCTAATCTGCAGCCATCTTAACGTGGCTATATCCATTCTTGAATTACTAACCATATGACTTTGGTAATATCACAACACTCTTTTACTAATATTCTTCTTCTATAAAATTTTCCTAGAGTATAAGGTCAAGAGACTCATCTGAGTTATAAAACAAGGTATAAGCCAAGGTCACTATGACTGTTAATCTATAGGTATTTAAATTTTTATTAATGCTAAATTAATCTATTGAACTTAAGAAGTTAAAGAGTCAATTGAAAGTGCAATATTTTATAATTAGCCACATAATTATTTTGTTGTATTTTATTAGAGTTAAAAACAAACTAGGACAATATATTTAGGAATATGTTGTGGAACCATGCCTGCCATTGTTCTGGTTGTTTTAGTTTCATTTCTCTGATATCTAGTAAAAAGCTAAATACTTTTCTAAGGGAGTCAGGGGAACAATGATTAATTATTTGTGTTTCTTTTATCCCTTACTGTCTTTACCATGATTGATCACTAGAAAAAAAGAATCACTCTAGAAAAGAAAATTAATAATCATAGGATTAAAGATTCAGAATCATATGGAATGTTAGTGATCAGTTAGTCTAGCCCTCATTTTTCATAGTTGCAGAATATGTGACATAGAAACAACTGACTTAGTTAAGCTCATATATGTAATCAATAGAATTGCAATTCAAAACCAGATCTTCTGCTTCCAAATCCAAGGGTCCTTAAGTCATTCTCCTTCCTTCTGACCCCAGATTCAGTGACAGACTGTATCTCATTGAGCATTCTAACCATAGTATTTCTTAAAAGAATGATTGATATGATTTCAAGAATGAAAGATTAAGATAATGATACACAGACAACCTATCTCACAATTTTGTAATGAAGATAAAATGGATTCTGGGCAAAGAGTTTTATAACTCTAAAGCACTCTATAAAAGTAGGCTTTAAAACTGTTTCTGGATACCCTGGTGAAGAAAATGCTTATAGAATATAAGAATTTCCCACATGTATTTGAGTTTTTGTCATATGGGAAAATATTTCAGGCTATAATTACAGTCTTCCTTGGACCAAAGTCGATGTTTATAGGAAGCCAAGTTTTTACTTGACTTAAGGAAGAAAATCCTAACTACAGCTATCCAACATTTTAAAGGTTTAATTCACAAAATATTGAGCTCTGTCATAAGAAGTGCTCAGATGACAAATTGATGATGTAATCAATGAATTGCTAAAATTGTAGTTTATTTTTTCAATTATATTTTAAATAAGAAAAAATAATATTCTCACATTAGTAGTTGTACTCTTAATATATGTTCTTTGAAAAAATACATTATGAAAAATATGAATTATGTAATTATTTCAAATGAATCCTTTTTTCCTTAATGACAACTGTATCTATTTACATTTTTAAAGAAGAATGCATGGAAGCTAAGCCATGATGATGGAGAAGATACAAAGACACATTTGATTTCTACTAAATAATCTTCCAAACAAATATGATGTAATGGCTCAGAATGAATTCTGGAACAGCAAAGCCCACAAAAAGACAGGGTGAAAAATTTTTTTCTTCCAATGACAACTTGGATGGCTAGCAAAAAAGATCTATTGTACCAGGTGGAAGTGGAGAACAAAACAGCACACCAGATCAGCCCCTACTGAGGCAATAGGCCTTGGGGGCAACTGAATCAGTAGCAAAGGCACAGATGGAAAAGGGTGTCAGACAATTACTCAAAAGGAGATTATGGGGGTCCTTTTACTGGCTCTGGATGGAAGAATCTTATCATATTGCCCATACACAATTCTAGGTCTTAGTCATTGTCTGTGTTCTCAGGGTGAAAAGGAACACTAGCACATACCAGTTTCTGAGTCCATAGGTTAGCAGGGGACCCTGGTAACAGTTCCAAATGGCAAACTATCCTTGTGGTTGCTCAAAAACCAGAGCATAGGCCAAGAGAGTATTAAATGCACCTCTCCTTATATGATGACACCTTGGAAAAACTGAAAACTTCTAGATCCCCAGAGCTAGCTTTGAAAGCAGCTCCACAAAGAACCTGAAACTTTGAACAGTGCTCCCTTCATATAGAAATATAGCCAAAGTTTAACAGTTTTTTGATGTAAAAGAAAAGAAAAAGGCAAATGAGCAAATAACGAAAAAAAGAAAAAACACAGGAAGTAATTTTAGGTACAGGTAAGACTAAAATACAAACACAGAAAAAAATAAAGGTTATATTTCTTCATACAAAGCCTTTAAGAAAAATACCTATTAGTCTCAAGCCCCCACCCTAACATTAATGGAGATGCTCAAAAAGAATTTTAACAACTAAACAAGATAGGTAGAAGAAAGATAGGGAAAAGAGATGAGAGTGATACAGGAAACCATGAGGAAAGAGTCAACAGTTTTGTAAAGAAGGCACAAAACATACTAAAGAAAATAATGCCTTATGAACAGAATAGGATAATTCATAAAAGAAGTACAAACATCCACTGAAGAGAACAAGATTAAAAAGTAAATTGGCCAAATGGAAAAAGATACACAAAATTGCACTGAAAAGAACTTCTTAAATGTTAGAGTTAGCCATTTTACAAAATTTCACAAAGAAAAATATTTTTTAAAAAAAGCAGAATTGGTCAAATGGCAAATGAGATACAAAAGCTCATTAAAAAAGAATAATGTGGGGGCAGCTGGGTAGCTCAGTGGAGTGAGAGTCAGGCCTAGAGACAGGAGGTCCTAGGTTCAAACCCGGCCTCAGCCACTTCCCGGCTGTGTGACCCTGGGCAAGTCACTTGATCCCCATTGCCCACCCTTACCAATCTTCCACTTATGAGACAATACACTGAAGTACAAGGGTTTAAAAAAAAAAGAATAATGTCTTAAAATTAGAATTCAGGGAGCAACTAGTAAATGACTCAGTGGATTATGAATCAGGAGGTTCTGCTTCAAATCTAGCCTCAGAAAATTCCTATTTGTGTGACCATGGGCAGTCACTTTATTTCCATTGCCTAGTCCTTGGTACTCTTCTGCTTTGGAGCCAATACACAATATTGATGTTAAAATGAAAGGTACAGATTTATAAAAATTATAATTGGGCAAATGGAAGGTAATGAATGCATCAAGAAACAATGAAAGTAAAAATAACGGGGGGAAAAAAGAAGAAAATGTGAAATTACTCATAAAAAAATACTGACCTGGAAACTAGCAGGAGTGGTAATGTAAGAATTATTGACTTACCTGAAAACCATGATCAAAAAAATAACTTAGATACCATCTTTCAAGAAATTATCAAGGAATTTCCCTGATATCTTAGGACTGAAATATAAGATATATATTGAAAGTCTATCA